>NC_045739.1:7368413-7385445 GCF_008692095.1 Etheostoma spectabile
CCCCTCTCTCCTCTCTCTCTGGACAGCCACTGCAGCCTGGGGACATGAGTGCAGCTGGGGTGAACCAGAAAAAAAGAGGCATATATTTACAGTTATGATAATAACCCAAAAATAGCAAAACAACTGTTTTTAGTTGCCATAGGGGATGATTTTCACCTTCTCATTCTTCTTTTGATTTTTTTATAAAAGCTGCAGCGTGAGTGTGAACAAGTCAAACACACAGAAGGGGAAACCATGCGTTGTGCATTATGTACAGTACATATGGTCTATTATTATGATGATAATATGATGATCAGAACTCACACACTGTATGTTGACGCTCATCTGGACTCACAGAACTCAAAGAACAGAGCCTGAAGCGCTCCTCAGATAAATCAAACAAATAAGCAAACAGTAATTTCTATTAAATGTAAAAAAGCTGTCTTACTGTGAACTACACTCCTTTATGATAAATCTCTAAAAGCAATACATTATTTATAGAACCACTTGAACAAAGGGGAATCCTAATAATGTATTGACAATCTGATTTATAAATCAATACATCAATTGATCCACTGAGGTGCATTTGTGTAATATTTTGTTGCATCACTGATTGTGTCATTATTTACTTTTATGGATTATATGTGCATGATTAAACGTTGCAGAGATGACAACTTTTTGAGAGATTCTTACCTGCAGGAAGCATTTTAAATGATGTGAGGAATAGCATGTTTTTGTTATGAGCCAATGATGTGTAGTGCTACAAAGAGAAACGGATGGTGGAAATTGTATATAAATAATAAAATAAAATGAATAAATGAATGGGACACAGAAAGAAGGGGAGAAAAGCAGAGAAGGAAAGTAGAGGAAAACATCAGCCTCAGCTCAACGGAAGAGCCAAGGACACAATGACCAGGCATACTGTAATGATTTTAGTCTCCGATCACACATTCACGCCCCCCCACAGAGATCCTATCTGCATTCAGCCTGCTCTGCCAGCCTCCACCTCCAGCTCTTTGCAGCAGCAGCAGCAGCAGCAGCAGCAGCAGCAGCAGTGAAGAAGCCCAGGCTTGGCAGCCCAAACCCTGGCCTGCTTCTGTTCATCGCACTGGACCATCGTTTTTAAGCTGCTACAGCAGGTCAACGGCTTTTAGAAAATCTCCAAGCGTTAGTCTCAGCCCAGCTGCAGGTATTTCAATATATATTTTAAAACTTAAAAAGTGTGTGTGTGCACATTTCTTGAATGCTCTCTACATACTTGTACTTACTCCATTCACAGGGCCATTTGGTTATTTTGATTTTAACCACCTGCTTCTATACTCCGTCTGTGTTATCATGTTGATTTAATTACATTCAGATACAATTCCATTTAGGTATACTGCGCGCGCACACACACACACAGATGAGATACACACACACATGCACACATACAAGTAGTCCAGTCCACTGCCACACCAGTGGTCAATTGACTTTCATTGGAAGTGACTTCCCAGCTACTCTAAATCACAATGATTTTCCAGGGAATTAAAGCAGGCTTTTCCCAAGACACACACACAGACAGAGACACACACACACACACACACACAACAGAGAACAATAACCAGTAACTGAGAGGGGTTTACACAGTGTATGTTGTGTGTGTGTGTGTATGTGTGTTCACCTACCAATGCAAACAATGCTAATAGGGGATGAAAGAAATATATTGCTCTAATTAGTCTTTGTCTATTTGCGCTTTTACTTTATACTGCTCAAGTGTTATTAAAAGTTTGCTTATGTTTTCCAACTACTTACCATATCTCAGAGGTGTGTGTGCATGTGTTTCAGAATGGCTATTGGAATCTCACAGTTGTCAGCACACTGGACCCGAGTCAATGACAATCCATCTTCACCATCTTCTTCTCCCCGTCTCTCCCTCATCTCACTCTCCATCCTTCCCTTCTCTCCTTCAATCTTCAACCGAGCCCAGCCCTGTCTGGAGTTCAGATCAAGATGGCATCACTGCGCCTGTTATTTATCTTTAGCCTGTTACACCCCATTCACACACACACACACACACAAAACACACAGATGCACTCTCTTAAAACAATTGCACCACACAAATTGAATCACATCACAACACACAGATTGAAACAAACAGGTGAACATAAATCTTCTTACAGTGTGTGGTCATTACATTCTGCTGTACACACAGATGCACACGCATACAAGCAAAAACACACTGACCTGTTCTTTCATTTAAAGTTTGTGGCTCATTATTTTGTTTTGCATACTGTACTTTGATGTGGGAAATCAAACCATATTGTAAAATCAGATTTTCCACATAACAATGCTAGTGACTCTGCAAAAAAAAACTTTTCTAACTGTACGTTTGTGTTATACTGTAATTACATCATCAATAATGAAAATATCTCAAAAGGCTTCATTTCCACAGACGAGAAGTAGCCGCTGCTTTCCGCTGACCACGTCCACCACAGCCTCTCTTTGTGATGAATTTGTACTTTCATGGTCACAACCAGTCAATGGTCTGTATGATGTATACCTACTGTATGGCCATGGCCGCAGTGAGTCGATGAAAGTGACCCATGTGTACATCTCTGCTTCCGGGATGTGAAACCCAATTCCGGGTGGGATTGATCCATGTCTGGCCGCTGCGAGGATAAGGCCAGGGGGGAGAAGATAAGAGCAGACACCGAGCGGTCAATGATACGTTTGAACCATCAACCTCTATTGCAAACAGGACGTCATATTGTCCCCCCACCCCCCAGACTTTTAAAGGTATACAGACCATATTTCATCAGGACATGTGATAGACGCTTGCTGCCGTTTAAGCACTGCTGACTGATACTGAAAATCAATGGTGAAGGAAGTATTCAGATTTAGACTATAAGTAGATTTAATTAAACATAGCAATACTGCTAATTAAAGTACTAACAGTTACTTAAAGGCAGCGTTGGTAACTATTTCCAATATACACTTTTTATATGTAGTTTTAGGGTCTTTACACTCGGACAGCAATGAATAACTTGAAAATGATCTGGGATATGTAGCTGCTGTAATCCCGTAAAAACGCCCACCAATCACGGCCTTGCATTCCGCTTGGAAAGAACCTATGAAATGTCTCCTTGCCCCGCTGTGCCCCACAATGAGTCTGTTACAGATAATCAATTGACAACAATTTTGATGATCAATTTATCGTTATTTATGTATATATTTAAGTTATTTATGAATCAAAATGGGAAAGATTAGCTTGTTCTAGCTCCATTAAAATGAGGATTTTGGTTCAATTCTCTGTTTTATTTAAAGCACCCATATTATGCTCATTTTCAGGTTCATAATTTTATTTTGAGGTTGTAACAGAGTAGATTTACATGGTTTCATTTTCAAAAAACACCATATTTTTGTTGTATCGTACATTGCTGCAGATCCTGTTTTCACCTTGTTTGTTTAGGTCTCTGTTTTAGCTACAGAGTGAGACATCTCACTTCTATACTAACTGTGTTGGGAGTCCCGCATGCTCAGTAGCTAGGTAAGATCACATCAGCTACATAACTCTTTCTCCAACTTTGGTCAGTACAAGGCAGGATTAACTGGGAGACTTCTTCTCAACGAGGGACACCTGTGGAATACTTGCAGAACAGAGACATGTAAGTAGTTCTTTTGCAGATTATGGTGAACTAGTGTGTGTTGTAGCAGTGTTTTGTGATTGAGAACGAGCTAGCATGCTAGCGCTAGCATGTGCTACGGTTAGCCACCTAGTGGCTTAGTGCAGATTTTGAACAGCTCACACAGAGACTGAAGGCAGAGAAAAATTCAGAAACTGTATCTTACTCAAAACAGCATGGATCGTTTTTCCCCAAGTTTTACGCATGTGTAAGCACCAGAGACACCAAATAACACCCCAAATTTTTTTTTTTCATAACATGGGCACTTTAATTGTAAATGGATTGTCTTTGTGTTTTTGAAGACGTCACCTTGGACATTTCCAATATTCTCTGACAACATTGTTTATGCCATTTAATAGACTAAACTTTAATTCGCCCAAAAAAAACTGTAATTCATCAAATTAACAAATTCCAAATCCAATCACCTCAACTAAAACATCTACAAAGACATGTGTTCTATTAACCAATACACTATAGAGGTATATCACACCAGTCAATTACTGTAACTCTACCAAGTACGTGGACTGTCTTGCATGAGTACTGTTGGTGTGCTGTATCATCTCCTCCCTGTGTACTCTGCTGGCCTGTTGTTGCCCTAGGATGTGAAGTAAATAATTGAATGGATCCATTAATAAATAAAGTGCAGGGGATAGAGGAGGAGGAGGGAGGGAGAGGAGAGATGGGAGAGACAGGTCACTCATCTTTACAATCACCGCGGAGGGAGTGGCATGACTGCAAACACGCTGCCACTTCTCTCTCTCTCTCCATAGGAGGTGTCTGGACATAATAGACATTAGCTGTAGTGAACTCTGACTCTGAGCTTAGAGCAGGATGTGGCATTTCACATTTCCTCTCTGATCCACCGGGACAAGGCTACTTCCTGTGAAACAGGTGGAGGGAGGTAACATAGAACTACTACCACAGAGGCAGGCCAAGTCTACCTTCAACCCAGCCAAACTGTTTCCAGTGGGCCTTAGTGAATTCCAGTTGGTGGGTGTTACTCAATATGCTGTAGCCTGCTATTTAATACAAAACCTGCCAAGGGAGCCTTAACTTCAAAAGTGAAAATAAAGTTGTGGTTTTGAACCATATAGAATTTAAAGAGGGTTAATGGTCAGCTATTGAAAAGCTGCAGTTCTTTGCTGTTACAGTAGGTGCCTTTTTGGCTGCTGATGATTTCATTCTAACTTTGTCTTCCTCCTCAAGATCACAGACATCATATATATTTATTTCTGCCTATATTTGTCTGAAACAAATCAAAGGATGCAACTCTGGAGTGAAACACCAAATGAAGAATTTGAAAGTTCCACTTACTAAACAAAAAAGCTGCACTTAAATCACATTACTGCTCTTACATGCCCAGAAAGTATTATATATTTTTCCTCCCTACAAATTCTACACTAATGCTCACTGACTGCTGCTTGCTCTCAACCATTCAACCCATTCTCCTATTTGCTCTCTTCCTTTCCCCTTGTTTTCTCTTTCTCCGGGCCTTCGTTTTTTATTTTACAGCCTGATCTCTATTTAGATTTCCTCGTTTGGAGTTGCCACAATGCTCCCCGCTGCCAACATCTGTAAGTGGTTTGAAGGAAAGAGACACTATGGAAAAACATCAAAAAATAAAAAGCGCAGAACAGCGCTCTACTACCAGGGTTAGATAGAACAGAGGCTGTGAAAAGGATACAAACTGCTCTGCGATCAGAGGCACACGCAGCCGGCAGGCCAGGCTCTGTCTGACTGAAAGCATAAGTGAATTCACATAAGTGTCTAAATCAGGGAAACATAACACTAGATGTTTATATTCTGTGAAACACTCTGCACAGTGCAAAGCATAAATGTAATACCTGCACATACTGTACTGTAGCTTAGATGGGTGGGGGTGGTGTGTGGAGTTCTTGGGACCCCACAGTTTGGGGTTTACTGAGGATTGACCTTAATCACGTGTCAGGTTTTAGGCAGATTGGATTTAAGCTGCAGCACTTTTAAAGAGATTATGTTATTGTAAGAGATTAGGGGAAGTAGATACATTGAAGGCTAATGAAGGGGTTCTCCCCTCCCCAGCTGCCAGCCTAATTCAGTGCTCACTGTCCTGTTGATAATACACACTACAATAGTATTACTGTGGCATTAGAGGCTTTACAGTGTTGTGGCAATGAGTGCCCCTCTGTTGATAGTGTGGCAGAGGTTCAGATGGTTGTGTATTGCATTTACTATACCAGTTTGTGTCAGCATGTGGCGGCTCTTTACACACGTGTAAGAGGGGAGAGAGAGAGAGAATGGGGAGTTTTTGTGTACAGTAGGGTCTAATTAGGTGATGAGGATGATTATGCTGCATTAGTTGGTGGAGAAGAGAAGCAACAGCCACAGGGTGGGAAGGGGAGAAGAGAACATGTGTCTGTGATTTGCGGCATAAGCACAAACAATTTAATTGACAGAAGCTCTCTCTGGCTCCTGATTGGTGCAGAGCTGTCCTCTGCATGTCTGCTTGGCTCTCTCTGTCCTTGACTCGGAGGGCAGAGAGACAGATGTGGTGTGAAAGGGGCGGAGTAGGGGAACACAGGAGTGCGGAAAGGTACTGGATTGAAAGTCGGCTGCAGAGAGTGGAATATTGGACGCGTGTAAAAGTGTTTTGTAGGTCAGTGCGTCGCAGTCATATAGAGCAGAAGAGGGAGATGGAAAGGTTTTGTCTGGGAGTCCCCATGACAGATTGCTAAGTAATGTTATATGACTCTTCTAAAGGAGTAGTGGAAAAACTACAAGAGCATTGCCCAACATAGAGGAGCAGTTGGCTGGATGTGTGAAGACAGGGTTCCCCTTGCATGGAGCTGCCCTCTCTATGTTTCTTCTATAAGTAGGCAGGTATTTTTACTCAGGATAAAGTGCTGACCCAGTCCCAGGTAATCACACCCCTGTTGGGCTTTGGCACAGACATGTCAGGGCGGTGCTGAGTGCACCTTACACCCTAGCTATGGGTAAACCACACTTATCTAACTATTTACAAGCAAGAATAGAGCCTCGCTCCACATGAGAGAGAGGGAGGAGGGCATACCTTGGCAGAGCCAGGATACCTTCCTCCTGGCAGAGGCCCACTGGCATCCCATACCCCATCAAAGAACACAAAAAGTGCACAAAAGAAAGGAAAATATACTCCATATTTATGCAGAGGGTGTAATCAAAGTAAAGAAAAAAGCAACGTAAAAACTGCCAAACCGAAGGATTTGGGCAATGTTGTGCCTGTGTGTGGTACATTGTTCTGGCATGAATTCAATCCAATAATCCCTGAGAGGGTTAGGCACGTTCTAATCACTTCTAATTTAATAATGTTGAAAGATCATGAATGATGCATATATTTCTCGGATGCAGTATTTCAAAGAAAGCAATGTCTCTATTAACATGTCTGGATATGTTGATACTTTAAAATGACTCGAGGAGCAGGACACTGACTTTACTTTTATAAATGGTTGTTAATAACTTAATACCAATATATAATCCTATATAAACATACTGTACATGAAGGTGTTTAAGATCTGCAGCATGGCTCAAGGCCAATAGAACCTGAGGGCATTTGGGCAGAGTTCAGTTTTATCATCCGCTTCAAATAGAAATAGTACTACTGAACATGCAATGTTACTAAATATGGGTTAAAACTACAATGATAGACTAAATCCATTGCACACAGATAATTGGGTTGTTGTCTTGTCAAACACTAAATACGAGTAGGCTAATGGCAAATCAACAGGTTGCAACTTGCTCACTTGTTTGACTGTATTGCACAGATAGTTATATAAAATATATATATTTTTAAATGTGTAAGGCAGAACTTCCACCAATGGTAGTCAGGAAAATCTTCATTTTAGAACATTCTTTCTTGCTGTGTTTTTGTCACGACAAGGCAAATTGACCTCTGACTTCAAAAGAGAAAAAGACGATTCAAATTAAAAGACATTAAAATACTGGCTTCAGACAGAAAACGTTTTTAGTTGTCGGGCTAGTCTGGACCCAAGAATTAGGCCGGGTCAGGCTATGGCCGCATGTTTAAGCCAATGCAGTACTTCCTGAGCTCTTTACTAGCTCCAGAAGGATGGATGGTTCAAATTATAATCACTTTGAATTATTCTGTTTAGCAATGATTACTTTTTGTGTAAAGACTGAACCAAAACCATAACAATAAAAACATAACTCACCACCACAAGGCAAAGTAATTACATTGGTGTTTCATTTATCATAACCATACCCTGTATTTATTGTTGCTGTCAAGATGATATTAGCCCTGTTTCAGCCTCCATGCCATGTATAGTCTTCCACAACATGCCTTTAAAAGAAAAGTCTGCACTAAAGCCACTGAACATGTGTTTTTCACTTTGTCTGTGAGCCAAGCAGGAAATCTTTAGACCCAGTTGTCTTTAAGAGACTTTCTCCAGAATCTATATATCTTCTCTCCCATTAACTGTATGTTCTATGGAAACTATGTGCTGTGTGTTGCTAGGCAAAGCAGGGGCTTAGGGAAATAGCTGTGGTCAAACATAGTCCTTGAAAGACAGGAGGAGAGGAAAGTAAGAAGACAGAGTAGGACAAAAAAAACAGAAAAGTAGAGCACTTTCTGAATTTGAATCATTTACCTATGTGCAGACACACTCATATGTGTGTGCACATAAACATAAAGACATGCACATGCACAAACACGCACTCGGACTGTTCCAGCTGAGGTGCCATGTGTTATAATGCGCTGGTGGGAATGCGCCACTGCACGTTAATTCTCCCTTCACGCTTGCGTTGAGGAACACAGAGCCTCTAATTGATGCTAAACAAACTGCTGACCCAGACTCAGGATGAAGGTCTGTCACTGATGCAAACGGAGAAACACAAACTGGTACACAAACCATAAAATAAACTATTTGCCCCAAATTCACAAAACGTCAAAATGCACAACTCCAGTTGAACAAATCCAAGGTTTCCTAAATTGTCAAACACTTTTTTTGGGTTCTATAAGAGGCTTATAGGTGTGGGGCTTAAAAGTCATCTAATGCATGCATAAGAATGACACACCTAGGTGGCAACGTCCTTGGCTTTTTTTGAGATACATTTGGGAGTATGTGTGTACCTTCTGGAGGGTGGGGGCCTTGGAAGGTAAACTCCTACTCATCCCTGTCACACACAAACACAGGCATACATACACACATGCCTGCCCCTAAAGGAAGCTCCAGGGAGGCACAACGACGCCTTTGTGCGGGGCAGATTTCCCATGTCTCCCTGCTCCAGCAAACAGATAGATCATCTCAGTACAGTCGGCTGAATGAAGGGCAAGTGCATGCACGCCATGCAGAGAGAGAACAAGAGGGAGGGAGAGAGTCAAAGAGTGGGAAAGAAGTTAAAGCCCAAACCACTTCTTTCCTTTCTCTTTTCACACTTTCCCCTTGTATCATGTCTCCCATGTCTTTCCGTCTCTCTCTCCCTCCGTACACTCCCCTTTTTCTCTCCCTCTCTCCGCAGAGGAATCCAGTCTCTCCATTGGGATTGGAGCTCTTTGAAGGTGATCCAGAACTGTACTGCTCGCTGCCTCTGCTCTCCTCCCTACCTCCACCTACCCCCACCCCTCTACCCTCCACTCCCACCCCTCATCCCTTAGGGGGCCTGGATCCCGCTCAACTGAGAGCAGCCATGCTCCAAATCCAGGCCGGGGCTTAACACTCCTGCCGCAGGCCTTGCTGATTGTCCCACTGCACCACAGAGAAAAAGAGAGGTGGGGGGCCTTGGAAGCGGAGGGCAAGGGGGGAAATGACAAAGGAAGAAACAAGGGAGGTGGGGGGTAAGAGGTGTGTTTGGTCAAATATATATTTGAGAGATTAGCAGGGAGATGCAGCAAACTTTCATTAAATCCAGCGCTCCCCTTCCTCACCGATCATCTCTCCCTTTTCCCCTCTCTCCTTCACATAACTGTTTATTTTTCCTTTCATTTCATCCTCACACTCCCTCCCTTTTTCCATCTCACTTCCCCTCTCTTCCCTCCATCCCAAGGGCAAGCTCCTCGCAGACTCGTCGGACTGGTTTCTTTGGCAAACCTCGAACACACAAACACACACTCGGATGCCAACTTGCACTCAGACACATACCCCTTCACCTTAAAAGAGGGTCCTTTACTCAATGCCTCAGAGTCAAGCAGGAAAGACAGAGAATGACAAACAGACATGGGAGGAAAAAAAAGAGAGACACAGATAAAGGGTGGGAGTGAATTTAAGACATGTGCATTCCTTTGGCTTGCCTGGCTCGGGAGCACAGGAGACGTGTTGCTGGCTGTTCGGTTTATTATCCCTAAGCCATATGGTTTGGCAAGCTTTTAGGGCGTGGTAGAATATATTTGTGTGTGTGTGTGTGCGTGTGTGCGTGTGTGTGTGTGTGTGTGTGTGTCAGGGTAAGGCAGAGAGTGGGATTATACTTACATTATGTCTTTTATCACCTACAATACGCATCTGTATGTGTGTTCCAGGCAACAATAACCAGAGAAACCACACTTCCAGATTATTGCTTTCAATAAAAGATAAGTAGCTTCCAGTACCTCTTAGCCTACATACCAATTTATGCCACACATTTATACACATGCACACACAAGCAAATTTACACAAGTTGGTAATTCCAGCTATTTGTGACTTAAATTGTTAATTGTAATCACATGATGAAAGGTACCATGCAGTTTTGATACTGCTTCATTTGATATCTGAGGATAGTTACGGCTTACAGTATTGCAGCTTGAGGGTAATTTTCATAGCTGTGGTCATTATTTATATTGGTTATGATAACATCGTACCCACAAAAGTAATTGCTGAGTTTTGGGAATGCGGTGACATCGCTACAACAAAGTCCAATGAGGGGAAAAAACATAAATGGTCGGACAGTAAAACAGAAAGCAAACGGTTTAGCCAGATTAGGTAAAGTACTTTATGTGCAGGTAAAAGTACAGTAATAATCCCTCTGTGAGTTTTCTGTATATAGTAGATATATGTTTAAGTTTGCTTATATTTCTTTAGTTGGTAACACTTTACAATAAGATACACAAAAAAATAGGTAGGTTAATGATTAGTTACTGTTTTTAAAAGAGTAACGAATGATTGGTTACTGTTTTTCAGAAGGGTAGTTATGTCTGTATTTATGATTATCTGATTATCCGTGCTTGTTGCCATTGGACTTCATTTTAGCAATGTTGCCTTGTTCCCTAACCGTACCTAAATTATGTTTATATACAACTGATTTGTGACAGCAAGTCATTTTTGAAGAAAACTTAATGTACACCGGATTATGCTTTCTATTAACATATTGAGGCAATGTTAATTCATGTATCTAGCAAGTAACAAAAATGTCGAGCTATACATTGAGCATATTGATAAGCGTATTACATTTCTTTCCCGCCAAAACAAACAATCAACTCAATGCAATACAATAACCGTTCATAGTAACTACAGCATTATTAAAGGTGCCAACAATGTGTCCTCAGATATTAAGGAAACATGCTAAGTTGAAAAACTATGTTTTCTGACAACAATGCTAAAACCAGTATTTTCTCCTTTTGAAATATCCGTTCCGTGACGGAATGTCTGTTTGTGTTTTGGCCTGTGTGTTGGTATCAACTGCCCAGTTTGACAGCCAGGCCGTGTTACCAAGAAACTTGTAAAAACGTGAACCCAGCGTGTAAAAACGTGAATCCAGGGCAACCTGCACAAATGGTTCATTTACATTTTAGCATACATTTAGCATATTATTTAAGCAGTTGCACACTTTGTTTTCCCATTCTGTATATGTTTAAATATTTGTTCTTATATTTTATTCCTATTATTATTATTTCATGTATAATGTATGTATATTTTTTCCTAGTATCTCATTTCTGTTTGTATTGTGATCTGTGACTAATGTACTTGTGCTGCTGTAACACCGTAATTTACAATTTTTTTGGGATCAATAAATATCTATCTATCTATCTATCTATCTATCTATCTATCTATCTATCTATCTATCTATCTATCTATCTATCTATCTACAGCTGTAGTACAGCCATGGAAGCAAACGAACAACGGAGACAGATTAATTCTAGCAGAACCAAAGACAAGGTCAAACAAGGGTAAATATTGGCGATACATTTAAAAGATAAAAACAGCTTAGAGCCTCAAAGGACACAGAGTTGACTAATTTCCTGTTAAAAGAGTAAGCGCTGAGCTTCATTTATATCACGGCTAACGTAGGGATAGTCATTTTCACTCATCTTAAAATGAATGTGCTCACAATAAATTATCTAGAGTACTCGAGTTAGGTACTCCCAAAAATTTTTAGATAGCCGGTGAAGTGACCCTGACTGGTGCTAATGTTGCCATGCTAATAAACGCTAACTGCTAACGTAGGATCCATGATATATGCCAGAAACTGCAAGATTGACTTCATCATAATGAAAACATGTAATTTAACTTTTGGAAAACACCCCATAGGCTGAATTTTTGATTGGGACACAGCGTTCTCTACAGGGCGCTTTGCCATGTATGTAACGTTATGTTATGTTATTGTGGCTAAAGCTACCATCACCAGCTTCTGAAAGTAGTAGTACCGATTATCTCCCTCCTGCTGAAATTGTTCTGCTGCTTCTGTTTAGCGGGCGTAGCAGACAGACTGGGTACAGACAGCCGTGAAGTCACATTCTTTTTAGTGGCTGTTGTAGGGACGTTAAGTCAAAAAAAGGTGGCTGTCAGTCGGGCACCAAGCACCGCACGGTCACAGTCTTTTTAGCGGTCATTGTTGTTACGGTTACACAATGAAAGGTGACTGTCAGCCAGGTACAGAGCTCCATGAGAGCAGACGTTTATATCCATCAACATAGCAGCATCTGCTGTTGAGTAATGTCTAGCAATGCGTGACTAGCATCAAGCTAACATTGACAGTGTGTGACGTAGGGTTTAGCGTTCTCAACCTGGCAACCTCCATGAGCTTTGATGCTAGGGAGGAGGGGCGGGGGAGACGACTCTTTTCATTATTTTGAACTTGGACTGCAGTAACCATTTTAAATGCTAGCTGTCAGTATTACATATTAGACTTTTAAACACTTATGGTTATGTTTAGCCACTGGCAGCACTTGGTTAAGGTAGGATAAGGATTGTTGTTAAGTTTAATGCAATAAGACACAACGTGTTTATCAACATTTGACAAAAAAAAAGATCTTTTCTCAGCCTTAACCAAAGCGCTTTGCCTAAACCAAACCACAGACTCATAAAGACAGACTGGTCTCTGGTGTCAAAGTCCTGCAGCTTTCATCCGGATCACCTCCCTCACAACTCATAAATGTTGCTCGTCATCCACTTAAAAAAAAAAGAAAGTTGCCTCTGAACATAATCCAGGCAGCGATTATGTTTTTCATCACAACTTAATTGGGAAAACAATTTAGATGCACATACATAAACAGTATTTACTGGGATACAGGATTGGTGTTTCCAGATCTCAGCTATTAACAGTGTGACTACTTTGTTATTATTCTCAATAGGAATGATGGCTGAAGCTAGAAAAATAAGACTAAGGTTATTATTTTTCTGCATTTCGTTTTTTCCTCTGTCCATTGAAATTCTTTGGACTCTGTTACTTTCATCTTAATCACCTCTTTCTGGCTTCTCCCTGTTATGCCCCTTCAACGTCACAAGGGTCAGCCGCGCTGTGCACGCTGAGTGGAGTGGGACTGGTGCTGAAGGTGTGTGCCTATTGTGCATATGTCTCTGTGTAGTAGGAGCAAGCTATCTATAGCCTGTGTATCCCTGGGGATTTGAGTCTTAAACTCCATATTCATGACACATCACTGTGGGGATTAGAAGGGCATCATCAGATAGAGGGGCTTACGTCAGACACACACACACACACATGCACGCACGCACATGCACACACACACACACACACACAAACACATACACACACACACGCACACACAGACACACACAAAGAAAGAAAACAACACAGATACACAATCTCAGCAGCAGTCTTGCACTGAAAAGCATAAGATGTACACTTTCTAGGAAGTTCTTCATTTACTTCTGAAGGAAGTGTCTTTCTTTCATACATGCACAACTGGTATGTTATGGCAGAGCAGTCAGGATAATTGCTTCATATCACTAACCGGAATAGTTCAGTGTTAATTTGAGCTATGATTATTTACCTATTTGAAACTACTTTAACAGCCTCCAGCGTTCGTCTCGCATAGCCAATTCAAACACTTCGAGTTGGACCGGGGAGTGCAAATTGTTGAGATGAGAACAAACCGAAATGTGTGAGGTGGAGGTGGAGTGGGTGTGCAGGAGGTTGATTAAGGCCGAAACCACATGGAAGTTGATCTGCAGGGAAGGTGGAAAGGGAGGGGGTGTTATAGTGCAGGCAGCATGGATCTGTGTTGTGATTGTTTGTTCATGGCTATGTGTGCATCCGTGTGTGTGTGTTTGTGTGTGTGTTCTTATCTCCTCTGGCCCACAGCAGCAGGAGCATCAGAGGAAGCACAGCCTTTCCTTCCTGTGCCTTTCACACTGTCACAACACACATGAGCCATAAAACACTGTGGCTCCGGCTAACGTATAGAGAGAGAGAAGAGAGAGAGAGAGAGAGAGAGAGAGAGAGAGAGAGAGAGAGAGAGAGAGAGAGAGAGAGTGCGAGAGAGAAGGGGGGGGGGAGTGCAGAACATGTGTGTGTGATTTGTGGCATACAGCACATACCATTTAATTGACATAATCTCCTTCTTCTGTTTGGCGCAGAGTTGTTTTCTACTGGGAGGACAAACAGGGAGCATTTGAGGGCGAGATCGAGAAACAGCTGAGGTGAGTAGGGAGGGAAAATGGCCTAGCAGCAGTAGAGGGTACTGGGACAGTGGATGTTCAGTATGGGCTGGTGCCCTCCACGGGGGAGCTGAGGAAGGACACTTCTCTACCCTACATTCTGCACCTGGTGCTGGGCTCTGGCAGGCAGCCATTCTCCCGCTTCACCCTGTGTTATCCATCCACTGCTCAACAGCACCAAAGCCTCCCTCGGTCATCCCTCTCTGTCAGTCTCAGAGTTGTCAGCAGCGCTATCACTCACAGTGGCCCACTGAAAGATTTAATAATTGAGAAATGTTATGGGTGAGTAATTGTCAATTTCTGGTGTGAAAGGTGTTTGTGTAAATACATTTTATGGAAATGATCCTCATTTTGAGCTAGTTATATGTTGTTTATCTCTGTCTGCATGAATGACACAGCATCATCAAGGAGAACGGGTGGAAGAAGATTGAGACGGCCTTTCAAGTACTAGATGATAAAACTTGACACAAAGAAGAAAACTCTTAGTACAGTGAGAATGATTGTTGATGTTTCAAATGCGTTTCAACTGTCTAGTCTCAACAGTCAAACGTTTTGAAGCAGCCTATGTACCTTTTACTCACAGTTTCCTTTAGCGCAGAATAGCAGCGTTAGTCCATTCTGCCCCAGATAAAAACTCTCTCTGCTAAAGTTAGAAAAGTGATTACACATTTATAAAATACAGCATTAAGGCCTGATTAAGGAGCCGTTATCACCTGGTTATAATCTTCACAAATGTTTTTTTTGTTTCTTGGGGGAAAGCCTGTTATTGGTAGATGAAGTTTACATTAGCTCCATTATCAGTGGACATATCACATGCACATTACTTATCAACTCTCATGTGAATTTGGCCTTCTGGAGTCTGTCAAACATCACATCCACCTATCCTTTGGCTTCATTTACAAATGTGTAACTGTTTTTAGCTTGACATTCATCAAATGAAGTGTTAAAACCTTAACATTTGTATTTTTCAGTGTCAAACCGTTAGCTAAAGTGAAATTATTTAATGTTATTACTATGCCAGCATAAGCTTGCCAAAAAAAGTACCTTTTGCCTAAAACAAACAGTTTTATAAGAATTCCTGTGCAAGCACAATAGGTTAAATAAGGACCTATCAGATCAGGCATACATTCAGAAGCTTTGAAAACATATTCCGTTGAAAAGCACTCTACATGTGGCCTTTCATCCTTCAGTATTGATAACTTGCTGTGCCCTGAAAAATGACTTGATTCAAAAGTAATACTCACCTCCTGAAGGTTTGAGAGGTGGCTGTGAAAGGTTTGTAGCTTGCTCCTTTGTAGAGGACTACAGGTGTAGTCAGTTTGGAATAAATAAGTGTCCAAACATGTGACAATTACAAAAAAACTTCTCAAATTGCCTTCTGATACATGTTCTACACATTATATGTTGACCTATACTGTATGTTTAGTTTTCCTCTTTGATAAACTGTATAATATGCTACTTCTAGAACTGGGCTGTGGGGATCTTGGCATAGTGGCCACAGTCATAGATGCAGGTCACATGATGTGCATGGGCCCAAAAATACTTTTTCCCATACACAATTCTAAAAAAACAACAACTTTCGGTTTATTATTTTTGAGCCATTCATGTGTGGAAGTGTCAACCGCCTTATAGGACCTGTGTAACGCAAATTCTCTAAAATGGAAGTTGTAATACTGGATCCTGTGAGAGCGACAGAAACACTGCCCAATATAAGTTCAATATACAAACTGTGTGTCTTTTTTTTGCTTTACACAACTAGTGTGAAGCCCGTTTAGAGCATGTGCCTGTTTGGAACAAGCCAAATTTTTGGTTCCCAGAATTCTTTTTATCTAACTATAAGCGCGTGTTACACCTTTCCTGTTATGGACTCCCAGACCGTAGTCGGTATGCACAGGGGAGACGTTCCCTCCAGGGCCGATGCTCTATCAGGGGTCGATTGACCATACACTCACTGATGTCACTCACTCAACGCACCTGCCATTCTCCCTCAACTTACTTACTAACTTATGATACTCTTGTAACACGTGGTTCAATCAGGCGCAGCTGCGGCTTATCTAGAGATTTGGCTAGTCCCCTTTTTCTTTATCTCGAATGGCGGGAGAAATGTGGGCAACCACTTTTGGGCTGATGACGACTTTTTGGGCATGACACCGGTCAACCCGGAAGCCCACTGCAAACACATGCTGCTCTCAGCTCCATCTAGGGATGTAGCAACTCCCCGCCCCCGCTGCTGTACTGCACATGAGGGAGACAGACACATGCACAGAGATTCCTCAATTTATAGTTGGATATACCACAAATCTAAATATACAATGTATAAAACTGTGGGAAATTGGAATTAAATGTGTACACAGGTGGTGTTACACACACACATACTACACATACGTGTACACACAACCAAACACACTCTTTCCATAGAGTACTGAAGTGGGAACGGTGCCAAACCAACACTTCATTTTAATTTCAAATCCGAGGCCTGACTTTGACCTTTCAACACAAAACTAGTTATAGACGCTTTCTCAGCTGTTCCTCTCTCTCTCTCTCTCTCTCTCT
>NC_045739.1:7385455-7388591 GCF_008692095.1 Etheostoma spectabile
CTCTCTCTCTCTCTCTCTCTCTCTCACACCTGTTATGTTGCTTGTCAACACACACACACACACACACTCCTTAGCTCCTTATCTTTATCTAGCCTAGGATTTCAATCAGATTTTTTCTTTTTTATTTCTGCAACTGAGTACACCCTCATCTTCTGACAACTTCCTAAGTCTTATCATGAGTTACCGTAAGTAAGTGACTTGCACAGCTTATCCTTGGTTACTTCCTGTTTCCTGTGGCCTTTGAGCAGCGCTTCCTGTCTCTGTGAGTTGTGTGGAATGTCACTTTTCATCATTATGGGACATTGACATATCTGTCACAGAAACATGTGAAGGGGTTTCTCTCCTCTGTTAAACTGTCAACAGTGATTGTGTGAAAAAGAGCAAAAATTAGAGGTAGGAGGTAAAGTGAGAAAAGTGAGATAAAACGTGTGGGTAGAGGAATGAGTTTGCAACCAAAAAAGACGTGTTTCATCAATATTTGCATACTTGCATACTAGAGGTTTTCAAAAGGAATATCACTAATATTGCCAAACATTTCTGTAGGTATACCTTTGGGAAATATTTCAGGATGTGATAGTGACATAACCAGTGATGTGACCATCCGTAATCTCATAGAATGAGAATTTCAATAATTTCTCTCTTCATCTTCCTAAGTTTTCTGATCACCAAATGGCAGTTATGCAACTCCAGTGATGGGAAGGGAGTGTGTTGCTCTAAGCCAAAGGAAGGGTGTGTGAGTGTAAAATAACACCAAAAACTACACCAAAGGAAGAGGAGAAGGAGAAAAAAATAGAGTGGGAGGAAAGTGGGAGTAGAAGAGGGGGGTACCCAGGCGGGTGCTCCAAAAACCTGTCAAGGTATTTCCTTCTGAAAACACAAACTTTGTGGGACTGTACAAAGAGAGGTGTGCCGACACACACACATACACCCCCACACACAAAATTCAACATATCATTCTAAAAATACACATAAGTGGTCAACATTACAACTTTGATTTAACGCATTCTTTGATTGTGTAGGTCTCAGGCCAACTCCCGTTTTCCTGTGCAACGATGTCTCCCGTCCACAGCTGTATGCTAACACCCCCCCCCCCCCCCCCCCCCCCCCCACACACACACACACACACACACACACACACACACACACTTAATGAGGCATCCAATACCCCCACAACCTCCAGACCTTGTTAGCTTCCTAGTCAGTGTCCAAGTCACTGGGTATCTCATGCCTGTAACACCCCCCAGTCCAGATAAACTCAGTCACGCATGCACACACACACAACCAAACTATTCTTTCATTTGGTCAACGTCTCCTCGCCCCTAATTCTACCATGCATTTGCCTGCATGCTCTCACATAAATATGTACAAATGCACAGACAGACAAACTTTGTCCCACTGCTCTCTTTCTATGCCAGCTGTACACCCAATGTGTTTACATAGTCTGCTGAACCAAGATGAAGAGAGGGAGAGAGGGAAGGGAGAGAGAGTGTGATAGTGTGTTTTGAATAGACGGACCAGGGCTGTCTGTCTGGAGGGGCTTTCCTGTTCTCAAAGGAAATGGTAAAAGAGGGGGAAACCAGGAACAGGAATGGGGAAAGCAAGATGAAAATAAACCAGACGACAAACCAAATTGTAGGTGGATGATACTACAAGAGAACAAGTCCGGCATGAGAAAGAAAAGTTAATGGATGCTCATGGAAACATGTGTCCTGCTGTTCAGATAAGCCACAAGACAGCTACAATCTTCTCTTTTACACACTCCCCGCTGCAGGTTAGATCACAGATTTGACTGATAGAAACCTGCAGTGCCATGTTGTGTTGCCACCGTGGTGAGTTTGGGTGGGTCTGTGGTGTGTAGTTTGTGCCCTCTGGTCGTGAATGGGGTTAACATTTTGTCTGTCCCGGCTGCCTGTCTGGAACTGTAAACAACCATGAATCACTAAATATTGATTCAAAGCTGCTAATTACTTCTCATTATCTTCAGATTAAGAAACCAGTAGTGAAAAACTAGCTTTATAACGTTTTTATGACCTCTTGTTCTATCTAATTCTTTGATTTTGCCATCCGTTTTCCTCTCGTCCACTTTCCTCCCCTAGTGCAGCATCTATTAGAGGCTGCGCTCTTATGTGTATTTCTCACTCGATAATTCACAAAGATTCAAACATATTTTAGTGTGGATAGTTCTAATAAGTCAGCTTTTTTTTTTTTTTTACATTTCTAGCGGCAATGTTCCATTCTTTCCACTCTTACACCTGTACAAGAGTCATGCGGCAGGTAAGAGTGCAGCTATCTGGTCTAAAATGTATTTCACATCAACCATGTCACCATGAGGTTCCCAGACAACCAGGTAAGCCTCCACTGAGTTAATGCATTCGCCCAAAAAAAGTTGCAGCCCATTTTACAATTTAGATTTTGTAGAGATTGAACATACTGAACCAGGCGTAACATGTGAGTTGGTAAGCTTTAGAGAGGCTGTTAGGCAGATTGTTTTTTAACCTGTGCACAGCCAGACTAAGCCAGACTTTCCCCCCCGGTTCCAGTATTTATGCTAAGCTAAGCAAATCACCTGCCGTCTCTAGCTTCATATTAAGCATACCAATTGGTATCAATCTTCTCATCTCTGAGAAAGTTTATTTCCCAAACTGTTGAGCCATGCATTTAATTTCAGCTGTGTGCAATTTAACATCTGTTCAGGATGGTTAAGACTTCTTTGGTTGTTGGCTGAGCTCAAGTCACAGTACCTTAAACTGAAAGTGAGAGTATACTAGTAGTTTAGTAGTGTAACTTTATTTGAATGTGGGTCACAGGTTCTACATTAACAGTAACAGTCTCCTCTGTCTTCGTCCCTCTACTTCCTGCTATGTTGAGTCATTTCCTTTGTGGTGGGGTAGTGAGACTGAGGGTAAGCGCTGTCCACCTCTTACTCCTCCTCCTCTCTCCCTACCTGTCATACAGTACGACGTCATCCCTCCTTCAACAGCCCCTGCTACATTCTTTCATCTGTACCCCTTTTATAATATTATTTTTCTACAATATTCTACTCTCATCCCTCCTGCTCCTTTCCCCCCTTCTGTTCTCTGTATGTATAACAGAGTGAAGGGCCTCTCAGCAGCTTGTTTGACCTGTGATAAGGATT
>NC_045739.1:7388601-7403526 GCF_008692095.1 Etheostoma spectabile
GGGGAGGAGAATGTTGTCGCTCAGTGGAGCCAAGCAAATACTGTTCAGATCCTTTTCAGAGGAAAATTGGAAAAAAAAAACACATTAAAGAGTCAGAGAAAGTCTGAGAGAGTGTGAGAGGTGGTGAGAGAGAGGGATGCGACGTATAATTGTGCTCTAATGAAACATAAACAGTGCAGTCTGAGGGAGTGTGTCTGGGCAGGGGCCCTGGCTGGCCTAAAGGCTCTGCTCTCCTAGGCTCTTAATTATGACTGAGGAGGTCAGTCACGCCTCCTTTAACCCGTCACCAAATAGTAATACAAAGTATTGTAAATATTGTGTGTGTTTGTGTATCTCTGTGTATTTACGTGTGCTGTGTGCGTCAGAGAAAAATACAGAGAATGTTGACTTTGCGGGAACCAACTGTTCTGAATGTTTTACTGACCGGTTCCATTCCCCACTGTACAACGTCAAGCTGCCCTGCAGATGCCCACCTTTCTTTTTTTACACTCAGTGGTGGTCACATTCAGTTGAAGTCTCTTTATTAACCTTAAGAAAAGAGCAGCTGTCACATACCTCTGTTTCAGGGGTCACACTTGCCATCTTGAAGTGACCGTCCTTTTGTTTTCCAGCTGGTTTTCTATGTGACCCGCTCCCTTGGGAACCCTCACCGCCAGACAAGACCTAAAGAAAATGTACAAATATGCCAATTCCAACAACTGATAACTCTCAGAAATGCATGTTCCAGTTGGTTCTGTAACTTAATGTGTTGTCATTTATTTGAATTACAGTAGGTGTGTGTCCGTGCAACGTGCATGTGTGGGAATGTGACTTGCGGCCAAGCAAGGTTTAACTAACAGAAGGTTATTCCCAGCCAAACAGTCTGGCCACAAAACCCAGACTAACTAACCTCAGTGTCTGGGTGGCTGGTCTGAACCTCGCTGTCAAAGTCCTAATCAGCCGGCACATTACACACTATTATGGTTACAGCGAGGGAGGGAGAGGGTGAGGGAGAGAGCAAGAGAAAGAAAGAAAGAAAGAAAGAAAGAAGATTTCAGTTTATGCAATTGTTGCACAGTTGATAGTTTTGTCCATTTTTCTTAACATGGTGTATGTCATGTCATGTGAGACCGAGATGAAGAAAAAGTCCATTATTTAACACCTGTTAACTTTTGTGTCTTCACTTTCTCAAACTCCTTTTCTCTCCTCTGTTTATGTTGTTTCCTTTCCCTGTGAACAGACAGGTGAGACAAGAAGCACTAGCCGGGAGGCCCTGACCCTTGACCTCTCATCTCCAACCTTGGATCCTCAGCTGGGCTGATCCGGGTGGCCAAATGACCTGAACTCAACCCTGCCAGTTGTTATTTGACTGCAACAGTACACAACAAGCCCGGGAAAGAGACAGAGAAGACGACCAATGGAAGACATACCCAAGTATAAGTGACTAAAGTAAAAGTACCAATTCAATAATGTAAAAATACTCCATTACATAAGTACAAATCCTGAGTCAAAATACTGCTTAAAGAGGCTATGATCAAAAAATGGTCTAAAAAAATTAAAATTGTGAAATAGGTTGTTATAATGGTGAACCTCTTGGTATTATTACCCACAGTAAATCTGTTTAAGGAACTTTATAGTAAGTTTCAGCACATTATTTATCTGTCCGGCCTCAACTTTCCTGTTTAGGTTCACTCTCACCCCTCTCGGCCCTCTTCTTAGGGTTACACAATAAATCTGGTGGGAAATAAACAGATATTTAAATAAAACCATCACAGAAGTTTAGAAAGGAAAATATCAATTTGCTTGCTCTAACAACTCCTATACATCTGAAATGTGATAAGGGACCCAACTAGACACAGCTTTCTTGTAGAATCACAAATCACTAAGGTTGGGAACTACTGGTTTAATATATAAACTATAGAGGTCAAATAAATGTAGTGAAGCGAAAAAGGAAGATATTTACCTCCAGAATATGGAGTAGAAGTATGAAGTAGCATAAAATGAAAATAATAAAATCAAATGCAAGTACCTCAACAGTGTACTTAAATTAACTTGATATGTTACTTTCCACTACTATGAAGAGGAGAGCTAAACAAGCTTCCACAACATACCAGCTGAAAAAGTGTGCAAAATGCCTCCTCTACATTTGTAATTGCATGTTTTCTCCCCACATACCTGTAATTACACACTGCCTACCACTCATCTCTCTCTGAGGTAATGCTCACACTAACCATAATGAAGCACGGCTCTAATGATTTACTACTGCTTAGTATTAACACGTGCAGTAACAGCTGCAGGCATTACCAGTTACAGTGAAATGATATCTTTATCAAGCCAATTCAAATTATATAAGATTGAGAAAAGCATATAGTTAACAAACTGTATTTTAGGCAAGACCTTTGTCTTCCACTTAAATGTTTATACAGCTCAACATTTTTCATTATTTGAAAAGATCAACAGTATTAGCCAACAGTGTTATGCCAGTACAGGTATAACTGCAAAGGCATACTGCAAGATCTCTTTGATCTTTACATCAGGCTGAAAAATATGAAATGGAAAAGTGTTTGTCCTTTGATTTATTTACATTTGTCCTGACTGACTGACTGCATGTGCTTTCCAAGGACAGAACTTACAGGAGAGAAAGTGTGCGTATGTGGATTCATTTGCATAAGTAGGCCATTGGTTCCTAATGGAGGCGTTTTGTTCAGGCGTTAACAAGGTGTCTCGCTGGGGCTCTTGTTCATTCTCTCGTTCATTCGCTCCTTCCTGTCGTCCGCTGACTCTGACGTCCAGGCAATCAGTGCTGCATTTGGGCTCTCTCTTTGTGTGATTTACGACCTCCCAGATTCATTTAAAAGCCATTGTTCTCCTCTGACGGATACCACGGCCCCCTCTGCTTCCACACTCTCGCTTGTGGACCGCACACACACACACACACAGCCGCTGCTTACTTTATCTCTCACTCACTCACCCACTTGCTCAATCACTCAACACATACACACATAGTGCCCATCTATCATGGAGCGATACAGGAAGAGATTGTTATCCCGGTAACCGTATTAACCCACAGATCCCCAACACTGGCTGATCCAGCAGTGAATTAAGACACAGGACTAAGGGAGAGAAAGAAAGGGGAATGATGGAGAGGAGAGGCAAGGAGAAAAATTAGGAAACAAAGTAAAAGAAAACCAATATGTGATACATTTGTTCTCATTCATATTTTCATTCATATCTGTCATATGCTGCCTTTGACCACAACGTAAAGATGAAAAGATGGCCAAATGTCTCCTGTCTCCTCTACTGTCTTGTTTTGCTGAAGGAAATTGTCTGTCAGCGAGGCGTCTGACACACCTGCGCTTGATTAAGTGTGTTTAAACTGCAGATGGAAGGAGGAGGAGGGGGAGGGGGGGGCAATTTAGAGAGCAGAGGTTTTATGAGAGTAATCATCTCCAATAAGGCCTGCTTGGGAATCTCAAGCCCCCGCCCTACACACACACTGTGCCTATTGTACCCGCCCCCTGTCCCCACACACACACACACACACACACACACACACACACACACACACACACACACACACACACACACACACACACACACACACACACACACACACACACACACACACACACACACACACACACACACATTTGCACCTTCTAACCCTCTCTGCCTCAAATGCTGACATCCTTTATGCCTCTGTGTTCATTCTGGGGTTTAATAAGAGCCAACTACATTTTAATCTCATTCCTCATAAGTGGACAACTTGTATTAATTCTCCAAGATAAGGACAAGTTGGCCTCCCACAAAGCAGGCTGTATTGAGTTACAGCCTCCTCTCTGCGTTTGTGTGGGAGATTAATTTCTTTCTCCGAGTTCATATTTTCATCTGGGCCTGACTGCGGCCACAGGGAGGTTTTGTGAAGGAAGAAGTTACAGAGAGGGGGAGGGAGAAGCTTGGAAAAGACATAATGTTGTTACATCATTTAATGACCAACTCATACGCACACACAAACACAAAAAAGAGAATAGTATGAGGCAACTAAGTTACTTTATATACAAAGTGAAAGATCATTAACGTGTTCCAAGCGCACACCTCCGTCCTCAGTAACAAAGCAGTGCAAAGATGACCAGATGGATTATGGAAGAAGAGTGTCGTGCTCCTCTCTTTTACCTTGTCATTGCTACATAACTTGAGTGGTAACACCTACTCTGGAGCAAAGTTTAGTCTGAAAGTTGAGTACCTTACAGTGTGTTTCCAGAGTAGGAACTTTCCCAGTGGGTACAATATTTCCTGTTCCTATAATCCCTGTTCCACGTGTAGTACTTTCGGATGGTTCTGACTATAAAACACACCAGATACACCAGGGGCAACTACAACTTGTGTGTACTGTTTCCAGAGGTGGAAAAAGTAGTAAAATGTTGTACTCAAGTAAAAGTACCAATACTTTGATGAAATATTATTGAAGTACAAGTAAAAATACCTATAAAAAATAAGTTTAATTACTAATGTTAACTAGCATTTTAGTTAGCAATAATTAGCCTGTGCCTATGTTATCTCCTAACATATATCTACGCTCTCTGTCTCTGCAAGATTGGGAGTGATTGAGATTCCTCTTAGCACTGCTACCAGAAGACTTACCTGTACCTATGTTGCAATGACTGATTGGCGTGATTGAGATTTTTCTTGGCACGGCTACCAGAAGACTTACAACTTTCATACAGGTTGCTCACGTCATATCTACGTCGTCAAGCTCAGTTAGAGGCTGTGCAGTAACGCTCTGCACTCACGGGAAAAGTGCTTCTAATCATAGACAGTAAAAGAAATGGACAATGTGACGCAGTATATTTCCACGGAGACGAGGAAAGTCTATAAAAAACATTTTTCCGATGATGGCTGAGCGTTGCTGCGCAGCCTCCAAGTGAGCTTGGAGACGTAGATGTGATGTGAGCAACCTGTCTGAAAGTTGTAAGTCTTCTAGTAGCTGTGCCAAGAAAAATCTCAATCATTCATACAACATAGGCACAGGCTAATTATTGCTAACTAAAATGTTAGTTAACACTAGTAATTAAACTTCATGCGAGCTTCTCCTGACAATGAGGTAATTTGTTGACTATGTGACTGCACCTCCAACCTGCGGGGTTATGACACAATCGTAGCTTATTTTACCTGGCCAGAATCGGAGATAGAGCCTTTTATACATTGTTGTGTTTCTTTAGAAATAAACAATGGACAAATAGAGTCTTTAAAGCTTCAGATGTAAAGTTATTCGTTGTCCAAATGACGTCAAAATGTATGGCAGTCAATGGAATGCTAACGGCAGGTGATGGCTTGGTAGCATCAAAATGGCTTCATAGGAGCTTTGCTTTGTGGAGTCTGGCTTTACTTCTAAAAGACTTCACTGGTCTCTGTGGAAAACAATGGGGTCACTTTCGCTGTCTTTCTTTGCAAGAGCAGCATATCTGTGTCTAAAATTAACTTGAATGTAAAGAAACCTATATTGGTTGACTTCAAATTAATCTTTCATGCTGCATTTCATGGTTTCATTACATTTCACTGGAATTGTACTTTGTACGGTTTCATGTGACAAATAAATTGATAGATCATCTTTTTCTACACACATACACAGTGTGCAAAACTATTTTTTGTGTTTGTAGCATGTGAGAGAAATATGCGACTATCGGGACCAGGGGGATATTTCTTGATGTTCCTTAACTCTCCTGTTGTCCTCGGGTCAAACTTTTGCAAAGTTTCTATATCAGAAAATTGGGTTGAAAAACGTTAATGGTTCCATACAACGCTCTTCCCAAGTTAAATAAATGATTGATTCACTTCTTTAACAAAATTTGGGTGTTTAAATTAATTTTATAGCATTTAAGCAAAAACAATGTTAAAAGACTGTTGAAAAAACTGACTAAAAAAACTTAGAAAATTGAAAATAAACGACAAAAATGTCAGGGAAAAAGCAACAAAAACATCGTAAAAAGTGATAAAAATAAAACTCAGGAAAAGTGTCAAAGAAGATGATCAAAAAATTTTGACCCAGAAAAACAAAGAGTTGCATACAGGACGGGAAGACAACATGAGGGTAAATTTACAAACAATGTTATATTGTTCTCTCCTAACTACTTTAAAAAAAAAGGGAGCTTAAGAGAGACGGATTGAGAATGTTACATGTGAACATGTGGCAATGAGAGCAAATCGAGTGAATGGGAAAAATTAAACTTTACTTGCAAACTAATTAATCTGAGTTACATTCTAAAACAAAAATAAATACAATAAACTCAGCAGATCATCTACAGTACTTTGGAGTCACCTCAGCGTGTCTCCTTTACATCCATTTACACATCAGAGTCACTCAGTAAATACAGTAAATATAAATAACTGGACGACTGTCTTGCTGTTTACTCATTCATCAAAATTGTGTTTCAGCCATAGCAGTAATTTCTTTTTCCATTATTGGTATGAACTGCCTGATCTTTATGGTTTTTCAGATGCAATGGAAACTCAAAAGGGGAATGCGCAAAAGGAACTTGTAGTTATGTTCCTCTGCTTCCATAGTTCTGGAAATTGTTCAAAAAGGACTATTACAATGCAGGTGTCATTGTTATCTCTAGTATTAGTGGTAAGAATTTTACTACAAATCCTCTCTCCAAGAATGCTTGGAAAAGGTTGCAAGTTTCTCTGAGAAATGTCTTAGTCTGAACAGCCCCAGCTCCACTAACCTACAAGAATTCAACACAAAAACAATGGTGTAAACCATGTTTTTTAACCTCAGTTACAGTAAAGAGAGGCTGTGTGTGACTCCAGGAGCTATAATAGCGTGTGTCAGCTAAAGTGTGTCGGGAAGACTGCCGGCAAAGATCCCGTAAGCACAGGCCATAGTCGTGCTGGTTTTAGGGTAAGTGGGATGTTGACAGCTTTTTGGACAGCTTGCACTCTGCTCTGACAGGCCAAGAGTTATTATCCAACCTGAGACAGCCCAGTGGCACTGCTCAAACCCTTAAACATGCTCAGATTCAAGTGTGTGTGTGCTTGTATGTGTGTGTGTTTGAAGGCAGGCAGAGAAGGGCAGAGAGTCATCCAGTAGATTTACTGTGTCAGTAAGCAGCTGTGTTTGTCAGTTTTGGCCCAAGGCTTTTCAATGTTATCCAGTCTGTGTGATTATATGCCATACGCTCCCCTCCTCCCATTTTCTGCTCTCTTCCTCAAAAGCTCACAGAAACTCAGTCATACTTGAGACACAGTATCCTTTACACAAAAAAAGCAATTATGCACAACACATGCAGTATGTGCCCAGTCACATACCAAAATATACAAAATCACTCCATGAGCAGCAGTTTTTTATGCTAGCCGCACAGAGATCCAACACATTTTCTTGCCAGAACTGATGCTGAGAGTAGTGACCTGAAAAGAGATCGTGACCTGACCTGAGAAAACATATAAGCAGCACTCTATTAGGAGTGTCTGTGACGTACGAACCACGTTGGATGGGTTTGCAGCCAGAGCACTTGTCATAGTTCTCTCTCTCTGCAGGTGTTCAGGCTTGGTTTGGTTGGAAAGGATTACAGGGTGGAGGAGCTCCGTTAAGTACAGTTTTCTCTTTGTTTGGCTCTCTATTTCTGTGTGTGTGTGTGTGTGTGTGTGTGTGTGTGTGCGTGCGTGCATGCATGCATGCATACTTGTTGGGATCAAATGATAGAATAAAATGGCATCCCCACCCTATCAGTCACTTCTCACCTCCTACTATCTTAAAGTTAAAACCCATCTCTCTCTCTCTCTCTCTGACCAGAATCACATTGTAGCTCCCTGTTGTCTTCTGAGTCTGTCCCTACCGTAATGTCTCTCTTAGCTCTTATTTATTTGCAAGCACCAAAAGCACTACAGAGTCCCTCTACAGCATTTATTGCAATGTTTGGTATGCCAGCTGGGGGAAGTGATGTCGCCATGACTGTTGAAATGTATTCTAATCAATCTGAATCAATGCTTCATTGCAAACACACACCTTTGTAGGGCAGCTGTGGTGTTGGTAAGTCTGATAGCATAAAACTTACTCTATTGCATCCGCTAATGTAAATGCCTAGTATGGAATTTAGGGTGTGCAATTCAGTATTTAAATCTCAATCATTCAATCCATTACTGAGTACATTATCAAAGCAGCTATACTCAATATTCTTTTAGTTAAAACAATGTAAAAAAACGACAACGTGAAAGGATTTGTTTTGATGAATTTACAGAAAACTCTGCAGCTTCCCTCGACTTTACGGAGCTTCATAGTGAGCTTCAGCTCTTTTTTTTTAGCCGTTAGACTTTACTGTTTTGGTTTACTCTGACCACTCTCATTGCGTCGTTTCGGCCGCAGAAAACAGTCAGTCAAAAATCAGTTATTGCAGTGTCTACTCTAAATAAATAAAACATAATGGCATTTAATACTTTCAACTTGTAGTATTTTTCTCATATCATTGTCATTTGTATCATGTTCTCATTCCTAGTGCAGTAATTATAACTTATTGTTATTGTATGAAATGTGTGAGAAGCAAAACTGTACAGGAAATTAGTGGCATTAGCTCACCCTATCGGCTGTTGTTTTTCTTTTTTCATAAAAAATCGGTTGGATATGAAACTTTCTAAGGTTAACATTTGTGTGTTTAAGTGTATTTGTGTGTACAGTGGAGTCTTACTAAAAACCATGCGTCCCCCCCCTCTGCTAACCCAGCTTGGCCTCCCCTCCCCCAGGCTAATGGTTAAATAAACAGCCTGGTGTCAGCCCTGCTGTGGGATAAGTCAGAAGGATCTGGGAGTGTGTGTTTGTGAGTGTGTGTGTGTGTGTGTGTGTGTGTGTGTGTGTGTGTGTGTGTGTGTGTGTTGCTCTGCACACCTCTGCACTAATGCTGGTCAGAGTGTTACGGCCTGCAAGCTGCATGACTCCTTTGTGGGCTGACAGACACAGACAGACAGGGAGAGACAGACAGTGAAGTAGAGGAGAGGGTGAGACAGATCATTTGTTGAATGTTGTAAAAGCCATTAACTGTTTCTTGCCCAGTTTTCCTTTTTTGTAGTCCTGCAGAGGACGGAGGAACGACGGTTGAAGCAATTGACAGAATTTATTTTTGGTCATTTTGTCATCCCTCATTTCTAGAGGTTTTTTTTTAACTTTTTCTCACCTTTCTAAAGTATGTACATTTATATACATCTGAGACACCCGGATCGTGCTGTAGTGTGAGCAACCGTTACCAGAGCCTATGATGTGGGAATGGCACAAGATGTTTTACATGCGTCAGCATGGTAAAAGGTGTGGTCCACCTTGCGGATGTGTTAGAGAATTGAATTTAACCAAAGAATTTCTGATAAGGGAAGAGGTTCCACTTTCTTGATACTTCCTGCTTCTGAACTGGTTACAGTTCCACCGGAGTTCCACTTGGGGCGCTCACAGGCGAGTGCAGAATGAATGGGACTCTATGGAGCTATACCCCTCAAAACCCACTTTCACAGGATATATTCACTTGTCAATACACGTTCTAGAAAGAGGATTGCAAATGTTCTGAAGACCGCGCCGAAATATTCACTCAATAAGCACCTGTTGCCCGCAGCTTTTCATCCAACCAGTTTGCTGTGGCTGCTTTTTTTATTTAGTTATTTACCACTGCATCATTTACAAATGATCCGGTGACAAAAACAAACGTGTGAAAATATCCATCACTTGCTGTATGGACCAATTTGAACTCAACAAGAAATCGGTCACCAAGCGGGCATCTAGATAGCGCAGTGGTCTGTGCGGATGCCCATGTATAGAGGCTTGCCCCTCGACGCAGCGGGCCCGGTTTCGAGTCCGGCCTGTGGCCCCTTTGCTGCATGTCGCTCCCCCCTCTCTCTCTCTCCCTCTCCTATCTGTCCTGTCTAAAAATAAAGGGAATAAAACCCCGAAAAAATAACTTAAAAAAAAATATATATATATATTGCGGGTCAGCTGGGTTATCCCCTGCTGTGGGGATTAAGTGAAAATGCATACATGATTACAGCAGGCAGTGTGCCACACTGGGCCAGTAGAAGATGACTATAATAGTCTAGAAAGCTCCCAGCATTTAAATGTGACGACAAGTGTCTGCACTAATAGCTTTGCAGGACAAACAAGTTATAACGTGGTACAGCATCTAACTTAAAAATTCGAGAAAGCATTTAAACAAGGAGCACCTATGCTGAAGACAGATCTGTTCATCAGTGGAAAAACTCAATGCTCTTTATCACAAAGTTTGCCCAGTTACTGCACATGGGTCACACAGACAATAAAGTCAGGGGAACTTTCTTTCCATCAAGGATCATCCTGTGTTAAACTGTGGCGATATACATTTAAGCTGCCTTAATGTATAGTACAATGGGTTGATAGTGCTGTGTTTTTTGTTTGTGAAAGAGATGGACTGAAAGAGAGACGAACAGACAGAGGGAGGGCAAGAGAGAAAGAGAGAGAGAGAGCGAGCAAGCAAGAGAGCGAGAGAGAGAGAGAGAGATAAGTAGGCCATGACTCTGAATGGTGGCAGTGTCATGTCTTTGATGTCCATTTGTGCCAATATCCCACACGCCTGATTGGTCAGCTCCAAACAAACCGGCAGAAGCCCAGTTCAACACTTTGAGCACGCAAAGACAGAGGAAACCTTGCTGGCACAAGTTGGTGCATTTCATAATTCATTGTAAATCAGCTGAACTGATTTCACTGATCCAAAGGGATTTACAGTCACTGTCCTGTCAGTCTAAGAGAATTCAAATGTCTATGTTGATCTCTTCCATAACATAAAAAGAAATTGTGTTGATTAAAATTCGATGATTAGTAATCCGTATACCTTTTTAAGACCAATTAAGTATGTTTCACTAACTCAACATTCATATTGCAAGTCTCAGAGGAGCTTTAATGATGTTTCCAACCGCATAAAATCCCATCTGATATATTTTCAATATATTTGTTTACTTTCTAAACACTTAGCTTGAGGGCAGTAAAAATTTACACTATTTCTCCATAACACATTACTTGTATACTTGTAAATGTTGTTAGAGCTGTTAAAACGAGTGTGTTACAAGTGTGTGTGTGCGTGTACACACACGCACACGCACACACACACGCACACGCACACACACACACACACAATGCAGGCATGATGTTTACATATGTAGTTCCCCAGTGACTGGGCTTGCTGGGGTAATAAGACGTAAACAAAACAGTTGTCTATAGGGAAATTCCACATGTAACACATGCATACACATATACACCAACAGGCATACATGTATGTAAGGCATGATATGCAGACATTTTACACAAATACATTGTGTTTCAGTTTCAGAAACACACACACACACATCCACACTGCACTCCAAAGGAACATTTTGCCATTATGCATTTAAAAAAAAAAAAAACTCCAGCATGGTGCACATTTGTAATCTCTTGGGATCACACACTGGGAAATGGAGGGAGACACAAATGGAGATTAAAAAACAGATGGAGGAGAGGGTACAAAAAGAAGATGATTAGGGAACGAGTAGATGACAGCAACCTGGACTTAAGCCTCATTTTTATTTATACCAGTATTTGCTCTTCAACAATTATACAGCAGGCGGTATGTTACATTACATGTCATTTAGCTGAAGCTTTTATCGAAAGCAACTTCCAATTAAGTGCTTTCAACCTTGAAGGTTCAAACTCCAGACAACAAGTAGTAAGTGCAAGCACATTAGCTTTAAATAATCAAAACTACAAAGAGCCATATGAAAGTGCTGCTTCAAGAGATTTATATGTATAATTTAAATTATGTTTATCCAAGGTGTAGTTGGAAGAGATCTGTTTCTAGCCCTCGGCAAAGATGCGTAGGCTTTCGGCCATCCTGATGTCAATAGGGAGATCATTCCACCATTTAGGATCCAGGACCGTTAACAGTCAGGATTTTGTTGAGTGATAAATTGTCCCTCGCTGTAAGGGGGAAACAAGCAGGTTGGCTGATGCAGAGCGGAGTATAGGGTTTGACCATGTCCTGGCTGTATGTTGGGACTGATCCGTTCATGGCCCTGTATGCGAGGACTAGGGTTGTGAAGCAGATGCGGTCAGCAATTGGTGACCAGTAAAGAGAGTGGAGAAGCGGTGTGGTGTGAAAAAACTTGGGGAGGTTGAAGGCAAGTCGAGCTGCCGAGTTCTGAATGAGCTGCAGTTAGAAGGGGACGTATCCTTCTGATGTTATGCAGCATGTATCTACAAGATCGGGTAGCAATGTTGGCAGTGAAGGAGAGTTGGTTGTCAAATGTCACACCCAAGTTTCTAGCAGTCTAGTTGGGGACAACCACTAGTGATGTAACGATTACCGGTGTAACGGTAAAGAACTAAATTAAAATTTGCAAGGTCCTCATGGCCGCAGCCATTACGCAACAAATCCGGATCTGGTGGGCATTGACGGACAGCGGAGCGGCTCTGATCCGCAGCCATTCTGCAACCGGTGGAAATCAGGTGTGAGGCCCTTATGCACAGTTACATACATTTTCAAATGTAGCGTTATTAGCGCCAAGGCCAACCTGCAGAAAGTGCACGCTGTGATACTTCTGTGATTATTCTGATGCCAATATTTGTAATGTAGTGAGGAGTTTAACAACTGCTGGAATGGAATAGGAACGCTGAGTCGGAGATTCAATGTCATCTTAGATTTTTTCCAGTAACTGTAATATTGCATGGCTGCTTAATCTGTAGCGCTTAATGATTTTGCAAATCATCCCTATGAGACAATTATGTCAGGCCAATGGAATACTAAACACATAGTTTAACACTTGGTCACATAGATTAACAACTCAGTTACTGGGAACTGGACCAAACTATAGAAAGAAAACTGCACACACAAATGAGTGAATTTCTCCATCTCTGTCATTGCACCACTTAAACACACAGGGATACACACTCTCCCCAAATCAATTCTAAATGCACTCTGCATTTTTGTGCTGAGGCCAGAGGACAGGTTGTATTTAAGGCAAAGTTACCCCTGTGGTGTTGACTGAAATCACAACTCGGGGGGATGTGTGTATGTAATGTACATGTCTGTGCTTTTACATGGAGGCCCCTGTATACAGAATATGTGCATGTATGTATGTGACATGAGCACACCCACACACAGGTACACGTGGGAGCAGCGTGCCGACTACATAAATGCTATTTAGGGAGAGTGCTTAGGCAGCACAGCGCAGCACATTTTCTGTCAGTTGTCCTGGTGAAATAAGGTTTATGGAGGGGTGTGGTGCAACAAGGTGAGGCCCAGAACAATGATTGTTTGTTTGTTGTTGTTTTATTGGCAGTGATAATTGCTCCCCCTCCCCTTAAGGATGTCTCTAGATACACAAGCAAGCATGCCGGCACACATGTGCACACACTTACATACCCACAGGAATGCATCCACACTCCTGGTGGCATGTGCGCATACACACACAAACACTTGCATCCCAGTTTAATGAAAATTTCCACGTGTGCATTTCTGCACTGTGCCAGACATGCGAGGGGAAGACATGAAGTGTTGAAGATATTTCAGATTATGGAAGATGCAGGACTGATGCTGCCATCTTGATTTGTGTGCACTCACATACCTACATTGTATGAACACCCCAGCAGGGCCATTTCATTTTTCTGGAAACTATGACAGCATATGAAGAACTGTTTCTTTTTGTATTATGATACTGTATTCAATGACTATATCAACATATATTTTCTAAAATTTCATACAGTCCTATAGGAAAAAACATAATTAGTTTGTACTGTAACAAAACAGCAGGAACCACTGTAATCAAGAATCATTTTTGATTTGAGATGAAGCCTTAACACGCATGAATTCTCCTGTCCCTAAAACCGCATTGTGATCTCTTCATTACTCACCTTCTCGGCACACATACACAGAGGCTAGGAGTGTTTTCCTATGAGGCATAGGTAAAGACAGGCAGGCTCCAGAGCATAATTGAACATGTAGCTACACCACCACAGGGAGTTGGCAGTGCCTGGGGAGAAGACTTGGCTCCCCCAGAGAGGCCTGGAGCCTAACCAGGCCAAGCTGTGCCAGGCACAGAAACAGACACACAGCGCCCCGTTCGCTGCTATCCAACTCCTTCAAATAACACCCCTCTGCTGTTTTCCTATTCTTACGCACTTAACCTTTCAGATATTGTTTCTACTACAAGCCCTTTGACCCAACTTCCTCTGAAAGTAGGGTCAACAGGTTGACACACATACACATATAAAAATATATTAAGATGGGTTTTCAAAGTTCCACAAGAAATTTCCTTTGGCCCTCTGCCAGGTCCCAGTCAGTCAGTCAGGTGTGTGTGAGTAAATGTGAGAACCATGTCCTGTCTTGTCTGATCAGCAGGGCTGTCAAACCTCTTCTTTTACCACCACATAACAGTTTGCTGTTATAAAATGGTTGCAAGTAAAAAATTAAATAAAGACTTACAAAAACATTTATTCAGTATGCAGCAATAAAGATTACACTTGTATGGGTGTATAGAAATACACTCAAGTATGTGCACATATACGAACACCAACATACACGCAGGGGCAGATATGCACACATACATACAGTGTACACAGAAATCACTGGCAGGCTTTTCCTGTCAAGCTGTGGTCAGTAAGGAGAAAAAGGAGGGTAAGTCTAATTTGGGATACAGTACCTATCCATCACATCTATACCAGAAGGTTGTAGATTCTAGGAATTTAAGATTTAATGACGTATTGATTGAGGCAGAGGCTGAATGTGATCATGTCTTCAACCATTCAAAATGTCAGAGGTCTTTGTCTATATGTAAAATATATATGTGTGTTTGGAAGACTTTTCCCAACCCATATGCAATTGATGTATGGTGCAACCATGTGTTATACCAACATCAGGCTGGTATTTACACTTCCCTAGCCTTGCATAGTGTGCTCTTTCACTGGCTCTCTTT
>NC_045739.1:7403536-7419264 GCF_008692095.1 Etheostoma spectabile
ATAAACAGGCTACTCTGGCATGGACCCAACCTTATCCAACCCTGACCGCACTAGAGGCCATGGGTCGAATGGGAAACTGTATGTTAGTGAAAGTGATGTTTTTGGGAAAATGCAAGGAGCTACGGATTTGAACGTTTGATGATATGAGCATTAGCCAATGGTGTTTGTCTTTTATACTGGGTAAAAGGCGGTAACAAAAAACAGAGGGAAGAAGAGCAGAGAAATGCCAGTTTGAACCCATAACATTGTCAGGCCAGGACAGGACATGGCATGTACGCTGCTCCACTGTGCCACCTGGACACTCCCCTCAGACAAGTTAAATCAACACCTGCCGTCTAAAGTTTGTCCTTCCTTGCATCTCCACTTTCCCTCTTTGTTTTGATTGATCTAGAATTTCTCCCTGTGTTCTGCAAGGCTGTGTAATGAGGCCCAGACTATAATTGGGCCAGTCGTGTTATTTTAGGGTTGAAGCGGAAAGTAATTACCCACCCTCTACTGTACTCTCAGAAAGACAGAGAGAGAAAGTGAGACAAGAAGACAGATTTATAGAAACAAAGAGTACGGTACTAAACAGATCTTAATTCAATATTATTGAATAAAGATGGGTTTTTTTAAGATGATAGTTGAGTTAAACACTTTCCTCTCCAGCTGTCTTGGATGGGAAGTTGCTCAGCAGCTACAACAATCTTCAGGGTTGTGAAACACATCTCCTTCTTTACTTCTGCATCGGCTGCATCCTGTTGATGAACTTTCCTTAAAACAACGTGACTGTGACTTGGGCTCAATTAAGCTCTAAATAACATAAAAAAGGGGAAAGCTGGAAACGCAACTCTTGACTTTGGATTGATTCAGCACATCGAAAGCATTACACAGACGAAAAGCTACTGTACATGTGCCACTTACTCGGATCATGACTAAGCTAAAATCTGAAATGCTATAGTGCTGAAGCTCATCATGACCGAAGGGCAAAAGGTTGTATGCTGACCTCCACATATTACACATATTGAAATATTGTTTCAAGAAAGCTTTCCAGAATTCTTCTATTTTTGTCTGATCTATGTGTATAATGCAGCACACGGGGTGAATAGTTTTCACCACTACAGCAAGACACAGGAGTTGTAACTGCTGCTATTTATCTAAACACCTCACTGTGGCTGCTCGATCTTGAACTGCTTCACAATAGAAACTACTCCACGTTTTACCAGTAAAATGCTCTTAATGCAAAGTAGCAGAAAGCTAACTTAAAGTAACTTAAAAGAGTACTTCACCAATTTAGCATATATAACAGATATGTATGCTAGATTACATACAGACATTTTTTCCTGTAAATCCACTGTGGGTGTAAAGGCAATTTGAAATCTATGGCGGAACGGCGGACTCAACCACTAACATTGAAAACAACTATATAAATAGGTAATTCTATTGTATTCACATTAACTGTTAGTTAATGCTAACTGTTTTTAAACGCCCATTAAAGTCCCACACTCACAAAAATAATAAGAAAGATGCAGACCCTGCCACACACTTCTGGTCTGACATAAGTAATGATTAAGAGGGAAAAAATTATTACTTAATGTAAGGATTCTGCAGTTAATGACATTAAGGGCCCTATTTTAACAATCTAAGCGCACTGCGTTAAATGGCTGGCGCAGGTGCGTTTAGGGCCTGTCCAAATCCACTTTTGCTAGTTTGACGCCGGAAAAAGGGTCAGTGTGCTGGGCACATGGATCAAAAGGGTTGTACTTAGTGTCTTCATTAGGTGTGTTTTGGGCGTAACATGCAATAAACCAATCAGAGTGTCATCACCCATTCCCTTTAAGAGCAAGGCGCATTTGTACCTTAGCGGATTTGCACCGTAATGGTTTTATTTGTAATCTTTTGCATCTGTGTGTGTGTGTGTGTGTGTGTGTGTGTGTGTGTGTGTGTGTGTGTGTGTGTGTGTGTGTGTGTGTGTGTGTGTGTGTGTGTGTGTGTGTGTGTGTGTGTGTGTGTGTGTGTGTGTGTGTGTAACAAGCATAGTATGCACTGTTGCAAAAACTAGTAACGTTAAAAAAACTACAACACCACACCGGCTCTAGCTAGGCCAGAAAACAAAACAGCAGGTATGCCCACACAATGGTTTAGGCTTGCGAACCGGCCAAAGAGTAGTAACGTTACATTTTTAGTGGATGGGGAGTGCCAGACGCCAAAATGGACGCCAATAAGATTCTGAAAGGAAAGTTTACTTTTTAAAAGTTGCCAAATGGTTACCTTGACAAGACCAAAGTGATCTGTATGTTTTGTTGTTGTGACCTGAGCTTTCGTCGCAGAACGTTCAGTCTGAAATACCACTTGATGGCCAAGCACCCCCCCCCACCCCCGTCAAAGTATTTTTTTTCACCTTTTAATTGATGGACAGTGTTACATTGCGTGAGAGATTATTTGCTTCAAGTGTGAATGACTGCTTCAAGTGAGAATGTTACATGTGAAATTGAACACTACAGTAGGCTATATGACAATGTTGTTTTCAGTTAAAAAAAAAATTTGCACACAGCAAGCTGATCCACTTTTACATGTTGACAAGAGCATTAAAATGAGAAAAAAAATAATGGGACAAAAAGTTTATGTGATTAATCGGGATTAAATATTTTAATTGTTTGACAGCACTAAAAAAAACACAAAAAAATAATGAGTCTGAGATATGGACACCCAGCCCGAGTGTGCTGTGCGTAATCTTGGCAGTAGTAACTATGATAAGAGAGCCAGTGAGGTAATGATTTACCACACCAAGATGTCCTGTCCCTCAAGTGTTGAGAGATGATGTCATCACGGATCTTAGTGCAGTATGCACACTAACACTTTTACAAGTCTTTTACAAGTACTTCTGTACTGTGTGAGTGTCGAGGAGACTAATCCTCCATCTGATAAGATTAAACAGTGCAAAACGTGTGGTCACTCAGGTGTGGGCACACGGGACTGCACACACACTTAAACACTAGATTTAACTATAAACACACACCTAAAAAGAATTACCCATTTAGGATTTGAAATGAATTCTTGCAGTCAGATCTGAACCATTCAGGCTGTGATTCTAAATAGTTTGTCTTTCCACCAACTAGTTTGTGATATATTATATACAAATGTGATATTTCCAGTTATGTTTATTTTTCGTTTCCTTATCATCTTCTTGAGTTGAGATCTCTTTTACTCAGTCCATTATAAATCAAATGAGAGGTTAACCTGCAACCCAAAACGTGACACACTAAGTTGCCATTTATCGGAACTGAAAGGAGAGAGGACCGTATCTGCTGCCTCCATTTGTCTTCCTTTTCATCTCTCTTGCTAACCTCTTCCTCTTTCTGACCCTGACTCACTTTGAGACTGAGGGACGGTTAACGAATATTACAACATCGAAACTTGATGGCCCTCACATCATGGTTTCAGTGGAAAAATTTAGAGAAATTCACTCAGCACTTTTGTTTCAGCCGGCTCTCACAGGCCAGGACAGGGCGAGCAGTCACATTGTCAGAACCAGAACAGGAAAGAAGCGTGTGAACTAATGGAAAGAATGACCAAGCATTAATACTATAATGAGTAAAGCAGAGAAGAGGAAAAGAGAGCTGGACGAGAGGTCAATAGAGTGACCAGCTTAAAAATAAATAGCAGGAAGAAGGTGACTTGATGCAATCTGGCCCCAACCAGTTCTAAAGGACCTTAAATAACATCACTGAACATGTTGCAATGGTTTTTTTGCATTAACAAACAGTATCTGTTTGTCCACATATAGAGTGTATAGCCTAGATCATTACAAGGAACTTTGCTGATGCAAACTTAGCAGTGTTAAAAGATAAAACAAACGGTGACACATAAGCCAACTTAGAAAATCCAAAATAGTACCAACAAATGAGCAGAAATTTTACGTGCCGATACAATTACAAGGTTTTCCCGTACAAATTTAGGTTGTCTTTCCTGTGTTCCACCTATATCACAGCTATATAACCTCTCATGGTGGAGGATGTAAAGAATTAGACCTGAGTGTGTGTGTGTGTGTGTGTGTGTGTGTGTGTGTGTGTGTGTGTGTGTGTGTGTGAGAGACACTTGTGTTGTGTTCCCCAGAGTTGCCAAATGGAGAAATCTGAAAAAAACTTTCATACCAGAGGCTTACAATTATAAATTAAGAATATATGCATATTACACAGATATAGGATCTGATCATGTTTTGAAATGAATTCAAACGAATTGAAATGTGGGTAAGGCCAGACTAAAACCAACTACTAATTGTAAGCGTCACAAAAGGTCAAATTTTAGTGCAATATGGCACTTTTGGCATTACTGATTGTACATCATACAGGGCACAACATTATTGTAAATGATACGATAATTGGCGTACATCTGGCACGCTGGTGTGCACCAATGTATTTGTTCATGTGTACAGTTATGCATTTGTGTGAGTGTATGTACAAATTAAAATTATATTCACATAATTCTTATGGCATAGATAATTTTGTAACATTTACATTTAATTTATTTATATAAGCTTTAACATAATAACAGCTAAGAAACACTACGTCACACAACCATACTTAAACAAACTGCATTTGTAAAATTCTAAATAAATCAGATTTATTCTTCAAACTGCAAGGTGATCCGCTCAGATGGATTAATATTCTTAACGGAGACCATTGATTTTAAGTGATTGTGTACTAAAAAGTTTCATGATAATTCTTCATACATGGGAGGATTTACCCCAAAAACGTACACATGCAAACACTTTCACATGAATTCAAGGTTCCCTCCTTTGAAAAAAGAACAGGAGGGTAGATGAGGAAGGTCTACTTTCAGTTCCTTCAAATAAACAGGGTCTATAGAATGTGTGCGTGCGTATGTGGGTGCATGCATGTATGTCTGCATGCACAAGTCAGTCTGTGAGGAGCTATTAGGGTGGGGTGGGTGATGACTGTGGTTTTAAAGGAATTTTAGACCGTGCCTGGCTACAAGTTAATGTGAATGTGCGCATGTGGATGTTCTCTGTGAGGGAGAGACACAGATGAAAGCAGGGAGACAAAGAGAGAGAGAGACAGACAGACAGAGAAGAGATGTGCTGTGATTCACGGTTCCTCCTCCAAAACCGTAGCCGCAGATGATGTTGCAAGCCTTCGTCACAGCCGTATGAGGATGACAGAGGATGGAAGTGGCAACAGGCTCCAGATTCAACCAGACAGACCTGGTTCCAGGCTGCGACCTCATGACTGCATGCAAACATCATGTAAAGAAATGTAAACAAGTTGTTTTAGGGACTCCTGATCCTTTAAATGGGCCATAATGAGGGGGTCAAAATGGTTTTACTGGCAGGCTCCAGGCACGGACGCCTCAGCGGCTCCACAACCTCGAGGGTCTCAGTTTACTCTGCTCCTTATTGTCACTCACTCAACTCCTCCCCTGCTGCCTTATAAATACATTAATTACTTTGGTACGCATAGCGATCTGGCCTGCATGACCTCATAGCTGGTAAACATACAAACAGAGATTAAGTGCTTCTGAAAAAGTACTTCTTACTAGTTTGACAAATCCATTTTAAACATTAAATTCATTTAATCTGTTCTATGTCAGCATGGATTATAATATAACCATTTAAACTAAACTATGAGATTGAAGAGAGCAGACAGAGATATGGGAGACGTGAGAAGGAGGTTAGGAGTCCTGAGAAAGAGAGAGAGAAAAGATGGCCGACGAACAGTAAAGATATTATTAGAAAAAGAAAAGAATACAACTAAGATATAGCTCCTTCCCTCTCATTTCAACCAGAACCTGGCTCTGCTGTAAATCAAACAGTGCTGCCTTTCCCGAGAGCAAATAAAAAAGCACATACAAATAAAGGGAAAGTGACACTGGAGAGCAGAGAAATAGAATGGCAGAATGTGAGGGAGTGGGAAACTTTTATGAAGGTACTTTGGAGCCCTGCAGCTTTGTCTGTGTTTGTATGAGCATGTAAAAAGGGAGAAAAGCTATGTTGAGTCAAGCTGTCTCCGCTTTAATCCGTGAGAGAGTGAAGTGGACGTGGAGTGGAGAGGTTCTTGTGCCCAGTTCCCAAATGGAGGACAGGCGAGTTTAAGAGCACAGGAAGCAGAGATGATGCAGACAGGAAATACACAGAGACAGTGGGTATGCAAAGTGTGTTTAGAGGAGACAGATCCCTGTGTGGCAATAACAAAGTCATGGGTCAGTGCCACTAATAATCACAGGTCACACAGGATGTCTGCGATCAAAAGAAAAAGCTCCTGAAAGGCTGGTGATGCACAAGACACGTATCTGATCAGCAACTAAATTAAGATTAAGACTGCAATTTTGAAAACAAAGTGGATCCCAAAACTCTAGGGCAGTGGCTGGGCATTGTTTAAGAAAATAAAACAAATAAAGTTAAGACGTAAAGATGAATTACTGCAAGAGTTAGTCAACTGTTCAATATGTTGGTTGACAAACAGATCTATTTTAATGATCTACTGATGTTTATCAGGTAAACAATGCCAGAGGGGCCCCCGTGGCTACCATGAACGCCGACCATGAACCACGCGTCCCCAGCTTGGATCCAAATGGGGACCTTTGTTGCATCTTTCTCTCCCTCATTTCCTGTCATCTCTCCACTGTTGCAACATTTAATTGGATCAGGTTCTGAGATTGGCTATTTTGGGGTTTTGGACCACAGGCACAATTTCATCCATTTAATAGACTTAACAATTTATGGATTAAATATAAAAAAAACAGACAGATCAAATCATGGTGAAACTAATCGCTGAAGCCCTTGTGGCAATCCCAGGTGGTTTTAATTTTTGAATGTGATTCTAAACACCCCGGGACATTTCTTAAACATTCCGACTGAAGTTGAACATTCACGCCAGGCCAGTGTGTCGTGAGATTAGCACATGCCGGGGGAGGCAGCGCAGGGTGTATGGGTAAGCCTGGTCATCTCTGCACTGGCTGCCATTTAGCAGGACAGAATTAAGCGTGAGGACGTCTGTCCGGTACCAAAGCATGACATCAGCCAGTTGGCAGAGGAGGTGTCGGAGCAGGTGCTATGTGGGAACGAGGGAGGGATGGAGACATGCGGGGACGGGGTGGAATTGGGGAAGGACAGGGAGAGGATGGAGGTGTGGGACAGCAGAGCAGAGGGTGGTGCAGGAGGATGGGGCAGGAGCCAAGATGAGTGTCCAAGTGAAGCTATTTATAGCTCTCCATCATGGGCCATTCTACCAGGCCCTGATCACCACCAGTATTATACCTCGATTTCCCCTCTGCTTATATTCAGCTCATATCCAGAAACACATTTACCTCTAAATCATGTCATATCAGTCTATTCTTGGGCAGTGACATTAGACATTTTCCACCCTTAATGTCAAAACTATGACAGATAACCCCTTTGCTTTGTTGCTTTTCTTTCTTAAAGACGTCACACTTTCAGTGCAACTGATTTTTCAATATCTTCTGGTCCATTTAGGCAATTACACCAAACTAGACTCTTTTAGTCAACGGAAGTATTTAAAAAAAAAAAAGGTTGCAAATCCATCAGAGAGGGAAACAGTCAAGTAAACCTGCAGCAGCATTTATACTGTAGATAGTCTTTTGACCTGTGCCTGACCTAAGACGACCCAGCTAAAAGAGGTCCATTACTGTCCAATGGTCCAGAAAGGTTACCATGGGAACAGCACAAGTACCAGATCCAGTGAGTACGGCCATCTGGTGGACATCAGCTCTATACAAATAAACTCCAGCTACTGTTTTGCAAAGGTTTCAGAGTGAAGCCTGCCTCATCACACACCATACACCCCAAATGTCTCTCCTTAAGACAAAGAAAAGCTGAAAGGTTGACTGAGGATAGAAAAAAGCGGGAGGAAATATGCTACTAAAAAGAGTACTGCTACTCCTCTTTGTTATTTTGTATGTATTCTTCTTGCTTGTCAAAATGCGCCTACATTACCCACATTGCAACTCAACTGCCAACAGTCAACGGTTAGATATATGCTATTAGCGGCTAATGTAGCCTTGAGCCGCTGGCCTATAGCAGTCGACTACAGAGGTCTGGTAAGCTAATTTCTTTTTAAAACCAACAGAATTTTTTTTTTTCATTCTCAAACTTCTAGTCTTCAACCACAACCACTTGAGGCAATTTATCCGATTTCACGCTGCTCCCTCTGGAGCCACAAAAGGCATACATATAACTTTTTTTCAACATATACTGTTGTACTTCCCAAGATCTGTAAACAGACTTTGATGAATAAAATAGGTGAAGTTCCCCTTTACGCCTGCTAGAGGGACCAAGGACAATCTTATTCATGGCCAGAATATCACATTGTCTATATCGAGTGCTATGACAACAGCACCTGAAATTTGGATTCGCAACTAGAGAAATACATCCACAACTCTAAAAACATCCCTAGAAATCGCAGGATGTCAGTGACAGATAATGTAGAGTTAAAAAGAGTCACTGCACATGCACAGTTCTGCAACTAGATCTTATCCAGGCCCAAGCCACAGCAGCCTGCAGCAGAATGGCTGAATGTGTAGAGTTGTAATGTCTCTGGGCCACGTGTTACAATATAATAGTGTCTTTGTCTTTCATTTATCTGGCTACAGCTCAGGCTGCGGAGCAGAGTGTTTCAACAGCTATTGTCTAACTATCAGACCTAAGGACACAATCTTGCTCTCTGTGTGAAGGCTCATTGTCAACCTCTCTGCACGGACAAAAAAATCATCTGAGTTGAGACTGATAAGTCGATTTTTACGCACCCACACAGATGCCTTTATAGGAAGCTGGAGCTGCCAGAAGTAAGCTGATCTCATTTCATTTCACTGTGTGCATTAAAAGCACTGTGCAACTAGCAGACATGCAAACATATTTTGCTACAAACAAAACACATATTAACTCTATGACCACATGCACACACACGTGTGGTCCTACAGTGATGTGTACAGTGATAGGCGTTATACTGTATGTTCACGTGCAAAAATTCTCACACCGCTTTTCCCTTAAATTAAAAAACAGACAAATACAAATGCAACACTGACCAAACCCTGTTATATGTGGTGTGAGCTCCTATTTAGGAAATGTCCTTGGCTTTTTGGTTGTTTTCACGGTGAATCCCTGATTCCACCCACACATGCAAGCCCTGCAGAGACCTTCTGTTCCTCAACCCAGGACACACACAAACATGCACAGAAAACACACAAAGTCACAGTCACAGAGAGAGAAAAAACTAAACAATCGAGAATTGTTTTATTGCGACTATACTTCTGTTTTTGCTCGTCAAATTTGTATTTGTCATTTCATGGTTTGCTTAAAGTGTGACATTCATAATGGACTGGTTTACTAAATAATGTGCAGATGGTGACCTCTGTAAAAGAAAATGACAAATATGAACTGAGCAATATGAAATATCAAAGATTGACAGCTTGGTTAAAAAACAATAGAAAAATACTAATTTAATTTATCACATAGAGTAGGTGTTATCATCTGCTGATAATGTATGCAGCTGTTTTCCAACTTTAGATGTTTGTCTCAAATTTTCACTCGATGAAATGAGGACAAAACAAGAGTTAAATTAGATTCAATTGCACATATTGACACCAGCAATAACAGTTGGGCCTGTGTGTTTTATGGAGCCAGCAGAGAGTGGAGTACATATGGATGCCTCACATTATGGCACATAGCACTATAATGTGGTGTGGTAATGGCCATGAAACCACATGTCACTGTGGATGGGAGAGAGACTCCAGAACAGAGGCAAGGCTCAGAGCCAGACCAGTGCTGCAGTTCACCTTCAACTGCTCTCAATCTCTGTTTATGTCATCTCTCTTTTTCTTCTTCCCTGCTTTCTTATTCCTGTGTCTCTCATCACCTTTCAAATGTCTCATGTCTCTTATTCTCAGTTTCTTTCTCATTTGTCCAGACTTCTTTACTTTGACCCGATGGTTACTGCCTCTGAAAGAATGTCCTGCACAGGCCAAGGCAATATTGTGGTTATTATTTAAAAGAGTCTATTTCTACAACATTGAAGCAAGGTTAAACCAATAATAATCCCGGGAGCTATATTTATGCATATATTTTTGATTTTATTATGCATTGAATCAGTTTTGCTTCAGTGAAAACTACTTTTAAGAATCCTTAAAATGCTTTTTAATGGCCTTCTTCATATGTTGCCCCCTTATGTGAAGCAGTCTGTGAACGCACACTCCATTGACAGGGCAACTTGGCTCACATTCAGTCAACATGCTACTTTAATGTGAATGGCTTCATCCCCCCCCCATTCAACAACCATACTAATAGCAAGAATGCCTCACCCTTGCCATTGTTTAGTATGATACAGTGTGCTTGTTACACGATGTGAGGATGTTTTGCCTGATGGCTTCAGAGTGTGCATGCATTTGTGTTTGACTCCCAGTGCAAGCAGCCTGGCAAAGTCCAAGGAGGCTATTGACAGTGGACTTTGGAGGGTGGAGAGAGTGCCTACACACAGACAAACTCACACTTGGATCACAGGCTGGTGCTGCCTCTGGCTATTGCAGGGTAATAAAATGATCCAGAGAAAATGACAGGCAACAGCCACGTGTGTCTTACAGCTGCTATACTCTAATCAGATGTATGCTCTCTTTACATTTATTTGTTTGTTTGACTGAAATTCCTTTAGTATAGCCATTGGAGAGGGTTTTAATGTATACACGTGTTGTCAGTAAATAGAACTGCAGTGATTAAATATATTTATAAGTCGTTTGTGACAAACAGGGCTGTTGTGAGTTATCCACCCCTGGGTGGGCTATTGCTGTTTCTCCACCTTCTGCCACTGTGGTTTACCTCTCTGGAAACTGCTGTTGGCACAAAATGGCTACCAGATGAAAGACGCTGGCATAGGTGAAAGTTGGCCACAGAGAAACCTTTTATGAGCTCCTCTTTCCTCTCTCTTTTCATCTGTGGGCAAATGATGGCTACTAACCTAGCTCTGGGGTGCTTGTTTCCCGGAGTCCTTATGTTTTCTCGCCCGCAGTTTTCCCTGGAATAGGGTGGCACCTAAATCATGGTTGCAGCTGTTGCCATGGTCCTGCTAGGTGCCCTGCTACCCACTGCCCTGCAGTGCCCTGCTACGTAATGCTATGCCCTGCTAGGTCATACTATGCCCTGCTACATTCTGCAGTGTCCTGCTACGCCATGGACTACTACAACTACTATTTCTAGTCATAGTTCCATTATCTTTATTGTGACTATAATTGCCACTGTTCATCACAAACCACAACCGACACCGGTAGACACCGCCCACCAAGAGCCTGGGCCTGTCCGAGGTTATGATTTGATACTATAAAAAAAAATTGAACTGAAAGGTTTCTTGAAAGCTCTTAAGAATTCAGTGATGTATTGCTACTTATCATCAACCTCAATATACAGTACACTCGGCAGATAATCTTTTATGGCTGGGTACAGATATAAATGTAACTGATTAGAGTGTAATGAGATTAAGAAGCAAAACCTTTTAAGGACACACACTCACTGCATTCATTTATGCAGCCGAAACAACCGTTTCATTAGGAAGTCTAGACAAGACCTTTAGTACTTCTACTACTGACTCCTTCTCTTATCTGTGCTCACCTCATGGAACACCAAAACCGTATTAATGACACCTCAGTTATCATTGAACATAAACAGACATACAGTACGGTAAATATCACTAAGATAAACAGAAGCATGCACTCAGGCAAATTGTCATAGAATATCGTACACACACACACACACACACACACACACACACACACACAACTTATCTAGAGATAATCTGCAGAGAGAGAGATATGTTATTATAGGTCCCTCCCAGACATGATGTCACTCAGCTCATAAGAGGTGTCTTTAAACTTGACACACGCTGAGGCTCTTGACGTACAATTTTTTCCATTATCTAGATAGAGCTGTCTATAAATTCATGGACTTTGTTTTGAAATAGGCTCCACGTCCATTGATGTTAGACATCAGGGTGAGTGTCAGCCTATTTGTTTTTGTGTCTAGGAGTAAAATACATATTCTCCAGAAGTAGCTACAGCAAGGGACTCCTCATGGCGAGGCAATGGAGCTGGATAATTATGGTGTGTGTGTGTGTGTGTGTGTGTGTGTGTGTGTGTGTGTGCGCGTGTGTGGTTTGGGGTAAAGGACTGGGGAAAAAAAATGTTGTAATTTTTACAGTGAATTCCAGCTTGATAACCAGAACCAGCTGGCTTTTGTCTCACATACACACACACTCACAGACACACACACACAGACAAACAGACAGACAGACAGACAGAGACACCCACACCCACAAACACACACCCACACGGACGCGCGCGCGCGCACACACACACACACACACACGGACGGACGGACGCGCGCGCACACACACGCACGCACCACGCACACACACACACCACGCACGCACGCCACGCACCCACACACACCACACACACCACCACACACACACACACACACACACACACACACACACACACACACACACACACAGAACTACCAATCCCTAGCATAAACAATCGTTTGTGAGAATATGATATTGGAACATGAACAGAAAGCCTACAGACTATGTGGGTCACATAATGACTAATAGGTACAAATAATAGTAACATCACTGTTGTATCCTTCAGTTCATGTACACGGTATACAGCCACAAAAATAATTCAAAATACAGACACACAACTAACATAACATTCATTATTGCACAACCATTTGCAAAAACGGGGATTGCATAATAATATATATTGTTGTTGCTTATTTGCAACTCAAACAAGTCTATTTTATATTACTTATTGGGAAAGCACAAATTAATTTCCTACTCACATACACTATTCAGTTTACTTTGTTATTTGATGTTGATTGTTACAGTGCTATAGATGACTAATCACCAGTCAAAATTTTTTGGTCGTTATTGGCCATTTATGAAATTGTTCCACTCCCTTTTGTGTTCATCTGAATCATTGTGGTCATCTCAAAGCGGGGAAAGTTACCAGACAACACACACACGCGCACGCACATACACACACACACACAACAACGGCAGTTATCAGTAACATTAGATAAAAGACACATGAGTGTGACTCAAGTGTCTCAATGTAAATGGAGAATAAACTACTTGAGTATCTCCCACATTGCTTTATCAATACTACAACAGTTTGCAGGCCTATGCACCTCAACCTCCAACACGTACACAGACTGCTCGCAGTTGACATCTCTACTAAGCTGCCTCCATGACCCCAGTTGCCCCAGGCAACCCCTTGTTGTTGCAGTGTTTGAAAAGATGTGAGGAGCACAGTCTCCCACCAGGATAACTCTAGTAGCGAACACAGATTAAAAGTCTGCTGGTCTCACAATGGGAGCCCTTAAGGCTAAACAGGGGAGAGCAGTTCTACATTTGTGTGTGTGTGTGTGTGTGTGTGTGTTGACGTATAGGCTCTAACTTTCGGTGATTTTTATTTTCTGTATACGTGTGTGTTTGTGTGCAGACGCTGCACCTCCATGTGTGTGCTGTGCATGCCTACTTCTACCTTACATCTCCAACGTGTATGCCCTTTAATTTTGAATGGAGACAAATGCTGTTCAGGCCCATATTGAGACAATGAAAAGAACCATTTCTCTCTACCTACAGATCAATGGGTTCCCATTCAATTAGAAAGTCTGAAGCCATTAGCACCCGGCTAATGACTCCATTCTGGGGAGCTGGGGAGCTTTGGCCTCGGGGTAGGAGGGTGGTGAGTGGGGGAGCCAGAAAAAGCATCCAGGCTGGGTGGGGGATTTCTTTAACTGCATTCATTATGAGAGCATTACACTTCTTTAGTGTCTTATCGGGCAACACTTTCCAGATAGCATATTGCAGCAGGGTGTTGAATGCTTTCTCCCTCTGGTGTTGTTTCAGCAAATGCTAAAGCTGTGCACCATTGTAATAGTTTCCTTTTTGCAGTATTTATTTCAGGTTGTTTTTTGTTAGAGTTAATTGTTTTTTTATAATCCTTGTATAGTTCAGTTTGCCCAGCCCACTTTATTGCAACTCCACTTTGTGTGGTTCTGAGATGAGTGAGGGGTTAACTTGCAGGTCCTCCAACTATTCCTGTAATCATGGCAGCTATTCATTAGTGTATGATGGAGGCGGCACTTTTAGGTGAATTCAGACATCCCTCTACCTTAAGTTTCGATCTACCCTTTTTCTATACAGTCTTGCGGCAATCATTCATTTGCCTCAAATGATCAAATATGCATTTAGAAAAACTGATCAACAGTCCTAGTAATGAAAATAGCAGCTGGTCTAAACACAGATGCACTAAGAAAGTAAGAAAGAAAGAAAAAGAAAGAACAGAAGAAATGAAGAAAGCAGACAGTAGCATGCAGAAAAAAGGCAAGCAGCCAGGAAGACAGACAAATGGGTGTATATAAGAGGGTTTACAGGTAGGAACCATGTGGCTACAGGCAGAGGTAGGACGCCATGGTCAGAGTCCATATCCTGTGTCTTAATAATGCGTGCCGTGGCCTCAGGGGAATGGCAGCTTTAATGGGGAGGCAGTCTGCCACTGGTAAACACATGCTGGAGCTCAATGAAAACACTGCTGGCAAGGAATTTGGTAATTTGTGATAAGCATGAGAGCAGTGTTGCCTTGAAATGATTTTTGGTTTTGTGTGTGTGTGTGTGTGTGTGTGTGTGTGTGTGTGTGTGTGTGTGTGTGTGTGTGTGTGTGTGTGTGTGTGTGTGTGTGTGTGTGTGTGTGTGTGTGTCTGTGTGTCTGTGTGTAATGTGAAAATAAATTCTCTTCTATTAAAAATTTGTTTACCCTTGACAAGTCTAAATCAAATCCCTTTTCTGTCTATAACAAGGAAACTGAAATCACTTTAGTTTCGGAACTAATTCATTGTACATAGTCTGTTACATTCAATAGAAGGGTAAAAAAAACAAGTTTCTTACTAACAGTGCTGCCCCCAGCTACTCATGCTGCAGATTTGGACCCCGCATCCAGTGTAAAGCTATCAGGGATATAATGATATTACATTTCACAGCAGCATGTGTACGCAGTGAATGAGCCATGACACCAGCCGCATGAGGTAAGAAGTTGGCCTGGTACAGAGGTAGCTGAGGTTAAACGGAAAAGCAGGGGATGTGTCATTACTCCAAAAAAACATTTGTCATAATTCTGGTCACTATGTAGTGAAGATCAAGTGTTAACATAATCACTTCTCCAGATTTCAGAGAGATTTGTCATTATTAGAAGTAGAGTGTTTGATAGATGGAACATAAGTCAAAGTTGAGAAAAGAGGAGAGGAGAGGAGAGTGCCAACCAGTCCACCGATTGGTTCCCAGTTTGATTGCTCTAGTCTGGCTCATCTGGTACAGGAAGGGCTGGGGAAAGTGATCGGGCCTATCCAGACTCGACTAGCTGAGCCTGCTCTACTTTCCTCCTGGGACTTCCAATTTGGTAGTGTGGTATAGGGAGATGGGGGAGAGAAGTTAAAAGGGTTCACAAGGGGCAGTGGGAGGGAGGAGAGACTAGGTGTAGAAGGTTGCAACGGGGGACGGAGGAGAGGGTGCACGGTTCTCTCCCTAAGAAGTGCTAACTTGGACAGTGGGAGGAATTTTCTGTGGTTTATCCAACGAGAGCTGCTCCATCTGTATAAACTGGAGCCTGCCAAAATGTAGGCTCGCTCTCCATACACACACACACACACACACACACACACACACACACAC
>NC_045739.1:7419274-7424515 GCF_008692095.1 Etheostoma spectabile
CACACACACACACACACACACACACACACACACACACACCACGCTGCCAGAATGTCGACTCCCTCTGTCCAAAGAGGAGCAGTGGAACTTAACTCCCTCATTACTCGCTCAGATAACTAGTGCTCAGATACTTAGATAAGAAGCACACACAGAGCAGAACTCACACAATTACACCCACACATGCACACAAACCCATAAACTGGTGAGTTCTGAGGTGAGTTCTGAGACTCTCCGGTCTGCAGAGTACTAAAAAGAATTGTTTTCACCGGTTTTGATGAGCTGCTTTAATGACAGTGGCGTGGAGACAGAGGTTATGTAAGTGTGAGCTGCAATCACACTCCACGCCATTTAGACGTGACTCAGCTGGCTCGTCGCCTGTTTGCGTGAGTGTGTGTGTAAGGAGAGAGAGAAAAATAGAAAACGGCAGAGTGAGTGTATGTAAAAGAGAAAGACACTGCACAAGAGAGTCTGTAAGATAGAGAAAGAAAAAAAAAAGAGTTTGAAGAGAGGTTAAGAGTGTGCATATGTTTTTGAATTTGTGCATGTGTGTGCATGTAGGGGGTCTGGGTTATAACACATCTGTTGGATGTGTTAGATTGGACTTTTTATTTTGTTTGCTGCTAATACAGTAAAAGGAAAAATTAACATAACACACATATGTCCCTTCTTGCATTTTAAAACACATTTTCGCATGGCTGCTCAGGTTAAATTCACTAAGTGAGGGAATATTCAAGTGTGTGAGTGTGTGTGTGTGTATAACTGTGACACACAGCGGCCCCTTAGTTTCCCAGCAGGGCTTGTGGCAGCGGACTGACATCTTTCCACAGGATATGAGAACTCTGTGATCATCCCTGTGAACTTTGAGCTGAGAGGAAAAACACACTCTACAGCGCCTCCTTTCGTGCTTCAATTTTTATTACTCTCTCTCTCTCATTCTCTCTCTCTCTCCTCTTCAGAGATTGCTTGTGTCTCTTTAAAACGTTGCTCTTCTTTTGCCAAGGGGGCAGGGTTGTACTCTGTGAGTCACTGGGCTGTCCCTGGCACAGACAGACACACGCAGATCAACGCATGCACGCACGCACGCAGGCAGGCACGCACACACACACACGCACACACACACGCACACACACCCGCACATCACACCCACACCACACACACCCACACACACACACACACACACACACACACACACACACACACACACACACACACTTGAAGCTCTCCATGTCTATGAGTGGAGCTGGCCTTATGCCCAGCCTTAGGTCTGCACGGCCCCAGCACGGTATCACTTAACCCTTCAGGAGCACGTATTGCTACAATTTAACGCCAAAAGAAGCATTGGCTCAAAATCTCAAAGCTTGACTCTTCAGGTCAAGCCTCTTACAGTTTGTTATCTAAATGTCTACAAGTAAATGCCACAAACAATCATTCCCATTAAAGCCAAAACTGCTTTTCAAGCGAGCTGTTCCTTTAAAGTTCAGTACAGTTGGCTGTTTAACTCTTTAGGAGGTCTTCCCAAGCAGCTACAGTGCTACTGCTGAACTCAACAATAAAGAAATAGGTTTTTATGACAAGATTTATGTGACCACAATCACAATTTGCTCATTAACTTGTTATTCTTGTCTTAACCTGTCATTCTTGATTCCCACTGACACCAGCAACCTTTGAACCTTGAACTTTACCAACTGTAATCAAGTGTACTGTAATCTTCTGCATTGTACTGATGTATTACTAGTTCTTTATCTTTACTGCCTCCTCACCTCCCATCTTTTTGTTTCTTACACACATGCATGTCTCCGCACAGATCTCCTCTTTGTGAACATTCAGGACAAGAGACAATATTTGCCATATGATGTCAGTGTGTGCCCCTGTAGCACACTAGCTGGTGAACAAATAGAAGAAGACAGAGTATGGCTACAAAAAAACATGGGCCATCAGCACGTAATGACCATACAGTAACTTGGAACATGACACAGACAGCATAGAGGGAGATGGGATGTAAGGCCATTGAGAGCTGGTGTAAAGTGTGTTAAGTATGATGGGTGCGGTGACAGATAGCTTGACCTTATCTGCAGCAGTTGTGGGATCTGACTGTGAAAGACGTTGGACCTCCTCTCCTCTCTGTTGCCTGTTAGATAGATCCCCAAGGTGCAATAGCTGATCCAATAACCATGTCAGCTTGAAGACAGCGCTATTGCCCTCCCACCTTTACCAGACGGTAACCTCTGGAGTAATCCCTTGAGGGTCCAGACTAATAATAGTATATGGATATGAAACTATGGAAATGATAGTCCAGCACAGAATTAAATGGCAGTCAAATGTATGTTAAACACTGGATGCTTAATGTGGTGTGACTACTATGGGATGAGTGAAAGTCAGAAATGTGGGCTTTATAACAGTGTTTTAACTAAAACAGTTGGCAGCACCTAAACATACAGTGGCGGATCCAAAGAAACATACATGTACACACTAGAGGGCATGTACACACACATATTAAGTATGGTTGCCGAGGAGTGTTCTGTAATTCTAGTGTGTGTTAATGACTCTCCCAGGCACACTGGAGAAGACGTTAAAAACTCTGGCTGTGATTTACTGTGCAGCGATGCAAGCTGGGACACGACCCAGAGATCCACACAGTGGCACGGATACTCATATTGTTCCACTCACACTCTCACACACACACACGGATACTCATATTGTTCCACTCACACTCTCACACACACACACACACACACACACACACACACACACACACACACACACACACACACACATCTAAACAGCAAGGTAGAATATAACAATTTACAAAAGAAAGTTGATGTGAAGATAAACTGCTTGAATTTGTAAATGAAACATGTTTTCATGTGAGCGTTAGCCACATTTTATAAACTAGATAAATAATTCAACCAATTAAGTCTTCATTATCAGTCTGTGCATTTGCATGTTCAGTGTTATTTTATGGCCAACTCTATGGTATTGTATTTGAAATAAACACTATAAAATGTATTCCAATTCTCTTTATACGGGCCATATACTGGCATTACAGTTACACATCAATCATGGGCCAAGTCACTTAGCAGCCATTAAACTGTAACAATGTTTGTGTTTTTACAGCTTGGCTCTGACTGAAAACAAAAACATATGTCCTCATTTGCCCACCACAACCTCATTACGGCCATACAAACAAGTCATTTCTAATCCTCCAATTACAGATGAGAAACAGGAAGAAGAGATCTACTAGACAATCTATCAAAAGTTTGTGGCCGGCGATGGCTGTAAAGTGCAACGCTACAATGTCGCACTGGACGACTTGCGGTCTTCCAAATGTCTTTTTCTGAACTGAAAGTAAAACAAAGAGCATAAAAACCACCGCAAGGCAATAAGAGAATAGGTTTGGTTTCATAGCAAGCCCTTGTATACTTTTGCTTTGCCCAGAGCCAGACACCTGGCCTGGGCTGGCTCTGTAAGTCCCGGCCAAGGGCATACACAGGCCTAAACCGAAGTCACCTGTATTTACCTTGGATTCACTGAACGTCTACAGCCCAGTGGTGTGATTTGTATGATAGGATTTACTGTGATGTGGATTGCGACGTGAGTTGGGTAATACCACCTCTGGTTGGGTTAAGAAAAGATTGGTTGAAGACTGATGAGGTTTGTTTTGGAGATTTCCACTCCCCTCTCTCGGAAAGGTTGGTTAAGTCCTGTTCCCAGAGAGTACAGCTCCATGGCCTACTTCTGTCCTCCACCAAGAATAACATGTACCTGGACAACAGTGACCATTTAGACAGCTGCAGGGAGGGGGCGAGTGAAGGCTGTGGTACAAAAAAGAAATATGGGCAATTGAAGGTTGCGTGTGGCACACAATTAAAGAAAGAAAGAAGTAGAAAGAGGAGTCAGGGATTGATGGGAAGAAAGAAAACGAGTGGGAGGAACCCATAAAGTTACTATGAATGAAGGAGACAGAGAGATATGCCCCTATCCTTTTAAAAGTTAGTTGAATCTCTGGAGGTTTAATTGAATTTAAAATGAGTCGGGAGACAGAAATTTAGCAGAAGCTCTGGAAGGCTTAGTGCTAAAGATGAAGAGCCGATGAATGACAGGAGAGAAGACAGAGGAGGAGAAGACTCCATAACAGTAACATACAGAGGAGTCCTGTGTGAGGAAAAAAAAGATTTGGCCACGCACAGGTAAATTGATCTCACGGGAGGGTGAGTAATAGTGGAGTAAAAGCTATGAGGGAAGGTATGGATTGGAAGCACTAAGGGATGAACAGAAAAAACAGAAGAAAGCATGAAGATAAGGAGAAATAAAAAAAAAAATAAGGAGTCGTACGGGCAGGGGCAGAGAAAAAGAGACAAGCTGTGAAGTTGGAGAGCAGTGGACAGAGGCAGAGCTTCTGCAGAAATGGAGAAGGTTTAAGGTGGGCCTGGGCTGTGGGTTCTCTCTCCAGAGCAAACAGAGGCTAACAGAGGGGCTGTTGTCTGGGTCGGGGTGGGCCAGGGGAGGGGACAGCAACAGCAGGATGTAAAATGTGACAGATCTATTTTAGGGCTCCAGCACAGGAGCCCTTCCCTGCTCAGAACCAGGTGTCAGGGTCAGGGGTCAAGGGCAGGACAGCAGAATCTAAAGCACCAATTGAAGTGGATTAGTTGAACTGGAGGTTTGACCGGATTGTAACTTAATTTGTATGCCCGTGTGTGTTCCGGGTTTTAATTCCAGAAGTCGTTCCATAACGGTAAATGTCATGCTCTATGCGCATTATGAACTTGTCAACTCAAACTCTGTTGCTTTATCAAAAGACCATGAGTTATTCTGGTAATTACTGACAGGGCAGTGTATGCAATTTCATGCCAGTCATTGTTTCTCAATATTCCAGTATTTTATTGTTTTTTCAGTTGCTTTTCTACAGAAAAACCAAAAGTACATATATATTTCCTGTAATCCGGCGTGTGTAACTCTTGAAATGATCTAAATGTTTGGGAAGTTAATACCAATGTGAGAATGTGTTAACTCTTGGTGGTTAATTTTACAATTTTTTATTAGTCATCAGCTTTCATTCAGATGTTGTGGTTTACTTTTCACAGATTATCACAACTCAACATCCCGCTTCTTTCCCACTTCCTGTCCCCCTGGTTCTTCCTTCTAAGTTGCTCCTCTTTCCTTTACATTGCTCATAGTCCTCCACCTACACACCACCATCACTTCCCTTTCTCCCCCACTTCCGTTTCTAATCTTTGAAAA
>NC_045739.1:7424525-7427607 GCF_008692095.1 Etheostoma spectabile
AAAAAACTCTCATATTGTAAAGCCACCCCCCACCTGCACTCTGGTCTGGGCCTATCAGGATCCAGTCAGAAGGGCTGATTATGCAGGCAGCTGTCAGCCCTCTAAGGTGAGGCCCCCCAGGCGACAGTTCAACTGCTTCAGACCTAGGCTGTGCCACTAAGCCTGACAGTAGCAGGAACAACACAGAGAAAAGAATGCTAATGGATCAAATCAGATGAGAGCTGAGATGAGAGGAGGGAGTGCGGAGCAGAAGAGGAGGGCGCTGGCAGGCACTCCTGATCAGCTGTCATTCAGACGAGGCCCTGCGCGTGTGTAAGCGTGTATTTGTTGTGCATGTTTGAGTGAGACGCACTGGCCGCCCAGGATTACGCCCCCAGTCACTGACATGTTTTCCCTCCACGGTGCCTTGAAGTTTGAGAGATGAAGGAAGGGTGTGAACAGAGGGAGGGAGGGGCTGGAAAAGGCGATAGATGGATGGATGTGGGAGGCTATGTACAGTACACTGCTCCGTTCCTTTATTCTTCCATCTAACATGCCTTTCCCATCATCTATCTACCCGGCATAACTCAACCCCTCTCTTTGACTATCTGTCTGCCTCTGAGCCATACCTTACTGCGGAAAAGGCAACATATCAAAACTTAACGGCATTTTCCTTTTCTGAATAATGCTGAGTTCAAGATAATTTTGTTTTCAACTTCACTCCTGAGCTTGATTGTTCTCTCCTCCAGGGCAACCCCTTCATGAGGAGAGACAAGCTGCTTTAGCACCATCACTTACGGGCAGTCAAACAGCCTCCTGTGTGGGGAGAACTTGTGATTGAAACACAGCAAGCTGAAGACTTCAGTTCCCCTCTTTCTCTAAATGTCTGATTCCATTCGCCTTCCCAGGACTACAGACAGAAAGTTAAAGCCTACATGTGCATGTGTTCATGCCATGAATGAATAATGTATTCTGACAGTAGAGACAGATGGATATATGATCATCAGCTAAAGAGGATTGCTGTGACACTGAACCAGGAAGTGCTTGTCAAGTCATGTTACAACTCCCAGCCATGAACTCACTGTAGATCTCTTTTAGCGTTGCCTCAATCGTCACCCATAATCACGGCGCAGGAAAGTTTTAAGTTTCAGCTACAGCACAAAATTACCTGAAATAGCAAACTGCCATTTTCCCAAACATCAATTCGAATGCCTTCAAACAGAAACAGCTTGACATGCCCCTACCCCACTGCTCTGTCTCCCCCTTTACCCTCACACTCACCCCATCCCTGGCAGATGGCTTTAATTAATATAGACATGATAACGAGATTCCCTGCGATTAATACACACAGCAGTTATGGATTTGAGTGCTAGGGATTCCAGATAATATGATTAACAGCAGTTGAAGTGGGGGCATCTGGCAGATGACTTGAAATGGAGGAGGGCTGGAGCGGTTGCAAAATAAGTGTGTGCGTGTGTGTGTGTGTACTGTACACATTTTGTGTGTGTTTATTTGTGTGCCTGTATGTCAGAGAGCTGGATATAATAAGAATGCTGGTGCCTCATGTCATGCAATCTTAATCGGGAGTTTTTTATCCACTTGTCATTGTGTTGCCAGCTGTCTTTTGTGCCATAACAGAGACTACATGTACACCCAACAGATTGAGCTACATGGATTTCCACCATATGTATGCATCTTTGGTACACTGTTCTATCCTGTAATATGTATCATATTTTTCAATATTTATTAAATGAGATTTAATCTGCTGCAAAAACAGTTTCTTTGATAGATAAGAACATTATTACTTTGTATGACTTTCTTTAAAAAGACACATCAGATCAGGTTTTAAATATGAACACAACTGTTCATTATTTGCACCAAAATGCAAAGCGGCTTGAAACCTGTTTCTGAAGTATTTTAGCTGTAGACAAATCATAACAAATAACACAGATTCAAACAAGTGCATCGGGGACAACTGCTTTGTCCTGTTTCTATAGTCACCAGTAAAAGAAAAAAGTGATTGTGGAAGAAGAGTATTTAGGGAAGTTAAGAATCTATTTTGATGGTTCCTCTATGGAGAAAGTCCCTCTTACTCTTAAATGTATGCTTTATTTTGTTTGTCTACATTTAGCTTTTTTATTCCTGCAGTTTGAATGTGAATTTATTTTTTAACACGTGTTACTGTATGAAGACACTAAGCTGGACAAACTCAGGCCATATGGTGAACAGTGCACAGTGAAATCCTGACCTTCTGGCTCTTGTTTGCGCTGACGGCTACGTGGCTGAATCATGTATTTGCTGGAATTTAAATTAGTATTAGCCATCATGACAGAGTCTAGCTCAAAATAACACAACGGAGTTCACAACTGCTCCTCTTGGGGTTAACGGTGAAAGGTTATCATGTCAATCTCTGGCTTGTTTCAACTGTATGGTGCGTGTCTCCACACATTAGCCACACTCCAGACTATCTGTCCAGGCCCCACAGATGCACTGTGACGCAAAATAAGATGCACCTTACAGATTAACTAAAAAAAGGTTGTCAAGAGGAAGATTGTGTTTGGAAGACTGTTTGTGTGTAGTGTTTTGGACTATTTAAATTACAAACTACAAACTAGAATCACGGCCTCACAGTTGTATGCTTCCGTCAACCAGTCAAATTACAACTTACATCCATGTCTTTCTAGACTCACATAGTATATTTTGTGAAGACTACGAAGAAAGTGAAGGAAGTGTATTGTGTATTTTTTGGAATGAAAGTTATGACTATATTGACATGCTTGATTCCATGGAATAATTCCCACTGAGAAACTTGCTGTCTTAAATTAGAGACTATTTTTACAGAACATTACAGAGGACTGATAGAGAGCTTCCTCACATGGTGCAACAACATCACCTGAAGCTTAATATCAGCAAAACCAATAAGCTTGTGGTGGACTACCAAAGGAACCGGAGGCTCCCTGTTCTGGTTGTCATCAAGGGGGAGGGAGTGGAAAGGGTGGACTCAAACAGGTACCTTGGGGTCCGAATCAATAAATTGGACAGGACTCACAACACTAAAGGGACAGAGCAGACTGTTCTTCCTGATGAGACTCAGGTTAAATCC
>NC_045739.1:7427677-7429970 GCF_008692095.1 Etheostoma spectabile
ATGGCTGCACACAGCTCTCACAAGCAAACATGAAGCTTGCTGAGTTGTGATTGGCTCAGTAGCACAAATTCCAACCATCTCTGGCAAATGTACATGAAATGTACATGAATGCATGTACATGAATTGGCGAAAAACAGTATACTTTTATTCCATGTGTTACATCGTGTTTTACTTTGGTGTTTTTTGTTGACCCCTCTAAGTTGATCATCTGATTGGCAGGCACCTGTGCCAACTAGTGGGCTGAGCCTTTATAGGCAGGACCTTTTCTGCAGCCCCCTCCCTTTGTAGTGCTTGGTATCTAGTTTTAAATTATTCATTCATTTATTTCAATAAGCTTACATGCAGTAAACGTCTCTCCCAGTATTGTGTCCATTATGTTTGGTGTTTGAGGCAGCCATAACACATACTTATTCTTCAGAAACACAATGTTTAGCATTAGAGCAGCATTGGCTATAACCAGGTGCTCCAGCCTAATGTTAAATCACAACTCACAACATTCATTGCTGTGTTTAGTTGCAAAAAGGCACATAACCTTGCAGCCAGTGAAAATTATATTTGCCACTTAGATGCTAGTCAACATGATGTTTTTTTCCCCCCCTCCCTTGCTTTCCTCTCCCCAGCCTCTCTTTTGCAGTCAAAGAGACACAGTAAAGAGAGTGAGGGAGAGTAATTTGACAAAGAAAGGGTAGAAGTTGGCACTGAAAGTGAATCAAGGGAGCAAAAGCAAACAGAGGAAGGAAGGAGTGGGAAGGGGGGAGGGAGAAAGTGGAGGAGGGAAGTTGGCGGGGAATGGGAGAAGGGATGAGGGGGTGAAGCTGTGAGCCGAGCGCAGACAGACTCCAATGAAAACAGAGTGTGAGATGTAACATGTTTGTGCAGAGTGGGGACTGCTTATAATGACCCACTTCCACTTGAGACTGGACACTTTGGTTCACAACCTCAATCACAGTTGTACAGTCAGAAGGAGATCATAGAGCAAAAACAAGTCATTGAAGTATCACTAACGTTGTCTTTTCACAGAACAGAACAGCAATTACAGATGCTAACACACCAAGAGGGCTGACCTACTGTATCATGCATGTCCCTCCTCTCACACACACCAACCACATACACATGCACACTTAAACCCACACACAGCACACATGTACATCCATGCACATTCAGGGTCACTTTAACTGCAACCACTGGGACAGTGCAAGACAACCATCTCTGCTTCCTGTTTTTCTGGAAATGAAACTATGTCAAAGGCAATAATACTGGCAGTTAGAAACAGATCTCTAAAGCTCCAAATCCAAATCTGATGCACACACTGTGACAACTCACACACCATTTTAAAACAGGGGTTCTCTGAAGCATGCTTCAGCATCTTGGATTATATCAGAGATGTAATCACTGGCAGCAAAAATACAAACATGACATGCAAATAGTGATTTTATCTATGAATCCAACTCTTTACGAACCTGCTACCGTTCGCTACTGGAATGTTTAGCAACAGCTTGCCATCACTTCCTCTAGCCTCCAGTCCAGGCAGCAGTGAGGCTGTAACAGAGAGAGTTTGCAGAGTTTTAAACTGACAAAAACAGAACTTTTTGTGACTCAATTTGGGAACACAGCACTCCAGGGCCCCAAAATAAAAAATGTAGCCGAGGATAAATGTTCCACCTCTGAAGAGAACCAATTGAGTAAAGAGAGGGTATGACAGAGCTTTAAAAAAAGGCTCCAAGCAAAATGAGTAATATAAAAGAGTGTGAGATATATTTTTGTAAAGTAAACAGAGCTGGAAGAATTAGTCAATTACTTGAACAGCCAATCAACAGAAAATTAACTGAACATATTGTGATAACCAATTAATCATCAATTTAAATAATACCAAGAATGTACTACGTTCAACCTTTGATTTGGGAATATTTGCTGGTTTTCATAGTCTTCTATGACAGTAAACTAAACTTCTTTGTGGTTTACTGTTGGCTGAATAGATTATGACATGTTCTGACTGTTTCAAAACCAAATTATTGATCAGTAAAATAAGAAAATAATAGAGAACAAAAATAATGGTTAGTTGCAGCCCAAATGCATGGACAGATGAGATAATAAACGTGAGGTGTCGTTAATCCTGGAAAGAAAGTGGAAAGGCCCTTTAGCACAGCTGGAGGTAGTAGTTGTTGCTGACCTTTAACCCGAAACCTTACTCATTACTCAGCAGAAGATGTGTTACTATGGACATCTGCTTGTTTTTACACAGTCTTACTCTCTGCCATGCACACACACACACACACACACACACACACACACA
>NC_045739.1:7429980-7438122 GCF_008692095.1 Etheostoma spectabile
CACACACACACACACACACACACACACAGACACACACACTGCATTCCAACTTTTCTGAGAGCCTCTGACCCATCCACAATAACTACCACCAACATGCACAAGCACATAAACACTTCATAGAAAGTCAAAACAGTTCAGTTCAGAATTTCAGCTAGCATGTTGACTAACTTGACATGTAGCTAATTACAACATATTCTGCCGGTTGCTGCTGTTCTGTCCTTTATGTGCTGTTGTATGCACTATTATGTCTGGTAGAAATGTGAAGTTAGATGTTATTTCTAGTGATGTTTCCCATAAGCCTTTACATTAACATCACCGGCCACCATTCAATTCTAAGACCCCCAGGGGGCTCACTCTGTTTTGGCCCCCAATAGCCCTTAGCTCTTTACCCCCTACACGTATCCCTTGGACCCTATAGGCGGTGAGGGATTGTACAAGAGACAGGGTCTGAGTGGGGACAGAAAAAGTGAGAGAGAGATAGAGAGAGAGAGAGAGAGAGAGGGCGGCGCAATAGAGAGGCGCACTTATTCAGGAAAAGCATTAAAGAGGCAGGTATTGATTTGGGATTTTAAATGCTTTTGCAGTGATATATCCAATTAGCCTCTGAACCCTCTATGGGTGTAGAGCGGGCTCCCCTGAGGCTGAGGAGAAGGCCACTATAACACTTTTCCTCAGGCTCCCTCAAATTATTAGAAATAGATAATACCTGTTAGAGTCCAGACTTATAACAAAAAGGGGCTGGGGGGCTCTAGGAAGCATGTGAAAGAATGAAATCTATACTTACATTAGTTCATAGGAATACTTGGACAAAAACTAAACCCTTTTCTGATGCAGGTCTATAGAGGCATTTTTGACTTGCATCTGTTTTTATCATGCTCTCCTATCTCTGCTGTGGGTGACATGGTGACTTGTTCAGGCAGTGCGGACAGCTCCTGGATATTGGTAAGCTTTAATCCTCTCTGCACATCCATGTCTCCCTCTACTCCTCCACCCCCTCCTTCCCCCTTCCAATCGATGGTAAGTTATTTAGCAGATAAAAGAGTTGGATCAATCTAGCAGCACATATCAGAGTGCCAGCAACTTGTGTATATTATCCAGCATGTGTCTCTCTCTCTCTCTCTCTCTCTCTCTTTCTCTCTCTCTCTATATATATATATATATATATATATATATGTAGAGAGAGAAAAAGAAAGAGAGAAAGAGAGTGTGGGATTGTGTGTGTCTATGTCAATGGCCTAAGCATATGTGTCTTTGTACCTGGATATGCGAGCATGTGTGTGCGTATTTGTAGTTTATACCGTAGCCTTGTGTGTGTGTGTTGTGTGTGTGTGTGTGTGTGTGTGTGTGTGTGTGTGTGTGTTTTTGTGGGTGTTTGTGTGCTGCCTCAAGGTGCATAACCACATGTCACTGCCACTATGTCAAACCCACAGTGAAAAGGAAATGTAGAAAGGGAGAAAGTGTGTCCTTGGCTATTGAACAACATACACCTTTTTTTCTTTCTACAGATGGCTTGCCAGGCCATTTGGCTTATTGTAAATATCTTATGTAATTCTTTGTCATTAAGCGTCTCAATTGAGGCAATGGATTTCAACAACTGAAAATGGCTCAAAACCTGTGTAGGAATACGCCCCCCAATTACAGTCAGACAAAGTGCTGCTTATAACAGAAAAGGAATGTGAAGAGAGAGAGAGAGAGAGAGAGAGAGAGAGAGAGAGAGAGAGAGAGAGAGCAGGAGTTTGTGTTAGAAAAGTACAGAGCACAAATGCAGGCCAAAGTGGGACAGAAAGATGGAATTATCATGAAGAGGGGAATGAGGGACAAGACGTTAATTTGATGTCACAAAAGCCAGGATGAAAATGTTGTTTTATGCCAGAGCAGAAATTGCTTTGAGTACTGTGATAACTCAAAGCAAATGTAGAGATCTACATTCGGTTAGAGGAGGAGCAAAAGCACTGTGCTGAAAACAAACACGGGGGAAAGTCTTTTAGGTCTGGTGAGAGCAAGACAACCTTAATAAGATCAAAGGGGACCAACTGTGAGTGTCAAAGGTCACCACCAGACACATACAGTCCGACACAGACCTGCAAAGCATCCCCATACACACTAATACACGGATATACTCACACAAAAGCCCTGTTGTAGGACTGTGATTATTTATTTCTGGTGGTTAGTTTGTTTCTAGGCCTAACAAAGCATTTATGAAAAATGAGACTTGTTTAAAAGTTGCTGCAAGTTTGTATGTGTCCTAATTGCCTAAAACAAAGCTTCTTGAAAATTAGAATACATCAAATACACAAACACAGAGGCATATCCACACTTGTTATACGTACGCACACGAATGCACACATGCAAGCACACCGTCACACACACACACACACACACACACACTCACATCTATTATGCATGCATAAGAATACAAGCACACTCACAATTCCTGTTCCAGTGCACACCACACACAGATAAACACACTGGCGATTATGTGAGTCACTGCGTTGCCCAGCAGGGCCTGGGGAGCTGGGGATTTCCACACTTAGAAAAACAGGTGACATCTGCCCAGCTCCCAATCTATGTACAGTACAGCTACGTACAGCTGCTCTGTGTGCAGTAAAACCTCCAAATATAGGACAGGTAAAAAGAAGCTCATATATTATGTGTATAAGAGAAAAGAGAAAGGAAGACACAAAGAAAATGGGGTAAAATTAGTCAGAGGTCATTAAAGTGTCAAAGCGCATGTGTCTCAAATCACTAAAAATTACCTCAACAGCTGAGACACACCTGCTAATGTATTTGCGCACGAACGCATGCACGCACGCACGCACCCAAACACACACACACACACACACACACACACACACAGTCCTCACCCCTGAATATTTAGTGTTGTGCTTTGCTTACCCATATACATAGTTGAGATGGGCTTGCACCTGTTTTCACCTCAAATAAAGTTCAGAGAGACTGTACACAAGTCAATAAACAACATCCTAGCTTAGCACCAAACATTGCTTGGCCCATCTTCCTGTATCACTTCTTGAGTTTCAAACACACTGTGTTTCTTCCTTCCTTTCAAGTAACATGCAGAGCTTTGAGACTGTCCCCCTGTCTTACCTGTCTATCAGTTTGTCTGTTCTCGCGAAAATTAGGAGTGAGACACACTGTGTGATTATCAGGTCAAGTAACACCATATTTGGGCGATCTGACAAGCCTCACAGATGCCTTGGATGGGAAATTCCCCATTTTAGGCTTGGCACTAAGGCTCAGGTCTGATAGTAAGATTTCATTGTTCAAGTGTGAGGAGATTTTTGAATTAACTACCCTGAACTAAAGCCGCACCAATTCTATTAAAACATGTTTGGAGATTATAGAAAGGCATAAAGATGAATTTATGGTGAGATAAAATGACAAGTGAATTTAAAAACGTTAAATCAAAGCAGAGGTAATAAACCCATCTGGTTTCTTAATATGCATGATCAATATGTATGAATTTAACAACATGAGTGTTCAATTTGTTATTATATATATATATATATATATATATATATTAATATATATATATATATATATATACACACACAGTACATATTAGGGCTGGGCAAGTTAACGTGTTATTATGGGTTAACTAATTAATTAACGGCGACAATTTTTTTTATTGCGCAATCACGCAGTTTTCATTATTTCTGTAAAAGTCTTTTGCTCACAGGCTTTTATTTTGTAATAGTCTGTTGCTGACTGCTACCGCGCTTACAGGAACCGGAAAAGAAAAGAATTGGCTGATAAACCCCAAACCATGGGAAAAATAAACCAACAAACATGCAGAAGTTAATATGGTCATTTTCATTTTAAAGTTCTTCCAGCGGCGCAGTCGACAGAACTAAAGTGATTTGTAAATACTGCAGAGCTGACTTTTCACCTAAATGCAATACACACAGTTAATACCAGCAAATTATTCAACAAAACAAGCAGTGGCGCGGGGCTTCGGCAGACTACGTTAGATGCAGCGTGTGGGACAAGTTTAGATAAACAAAGGTAAGAGAAGCTAACAAATGCCATAGCGAAGTGGATCGCTACAGACTGCAGGCCCAATAGTGTTGTGGAGGACGTCGGTCTGAGAAACCGCAAGAAACAAGGTATGAGATTCCCTCAAGACGCACCATCACAACAAGATACACGAGTTGTGTGAAAAGGAGAGGACTGCAAAAGCGACAACTCTACAACATGCACCCGCTGTTGCTCTTACTGGGGACTCCTGGACTCACTGGGCAACCATAATTATCTCGGAGTCACAGTGCATTATATTGATGAAAAGTGGGCACTGCATTCACATGCTCTGACTGGAGTGAAAACAGAGGAGACACATTATGCTGAAACACGCGCGGAACACAATGAAGTTGCACAGCAGTGGAATGTGTCAAATAAAGTCACCACAGTTAGCAAAGATAGTACGAATAGATACGAAATATGATCGCTGCTGCGAGACATCTGCCTTTTGACACCCGCGTCCCCTGCTTTGCGCACAGTCTCCAGCGTTCTGTCACAGTATCTCTGCATAACAGCGTTTGACAGTGTCCTTACGGAGTGCAGAAAAGTTGTGGGGCACTTTAAACACAGTCCAGCAAGTGCTGCAGAGTAAGAGCAACAACGTGAACGTGGACAGAAGAAGGAGTCACTTATGCAAGATGTTCCAACCTGATGGAATTCTACTCTGGACATGATAAAGCATCCACAGAAACAAACAGCCACTGAGGGATGTCCTCGCCACAAACACCAAGATTGTCATGCCAACAGCAGCTGAAATGGAGAAACTGCAGAGGTTGGAAACACTACTGGAGCTTTGTGTGTATGTTTTACATAATATTTCTCACTGTCCTGGCTGAGTGCATATGAGAAAGATATACTAAATATGTGTGTGTAAAAATGCAGCATGAATATGTAGAGGATATTTTTTGCGTATAAGTGAATGCAATATTTTGACTGAAGTGGAGTTGATTTTCTGTTGCAGGTATTTGACTGAACTTTTGGGAGAAGAAAAGTATTTCTCCTGCTCTGTGGCTCTGCCTGCCATCTCTCTCAGGTGATGAAAAGCTCACATGATGACCCTTCCTATGTGGCCAAGTTCAAGTCTACATTCAGAAAACCTGGAGACACGCAAGGAAAATGCCAAAATTGCATATCTGAAAATTGCTACTGCATTGGACCCTAGATTCAAGGTATATATATAAGTGTATACCCAGAGCTGAGAGGAGTGAGGTGTGGGCCTTAGTCACCAACTTAGTCAAGGAACAGAGGGTTATTGCAGAGAAACATGGGGAAGAAAAAAACATCAGAGCCACCAAAGAAAAAATGAACCCCATTGGCTGCATCCCCTGAGTCTGATTCTGAACAGGAAGAAGACTCAATTGAGAACAGTGTGTGTCAATACAGAGTAGAGTCGTGTCCATTAGAGTGGTGGTCCAAACGTTCAGGCTCACTGCCACACCTGCAACCTCCGTAACCTGGGAAAGGTTGTTTTCTCTTGCTGGTCATATTGTACAGAAGAAGAGAGCTTCTTTATCATCTGAAAATGTAAATAATCTTGTGAGCCTTAGCAACTGGCTTAGTGCAGAGGAGTAAAAAAAAGTCAATTTTTAGGAATCTACAAACTGAACTGAAAGTGTCTTCTGCTTCTTTTTGAGTGAGATTCTCCAAAGGAAATTTGATACTGAACATAGACTGGTTATGCTACTCCCTGATTTAGAAAAAAAATGTTTCTGCTGTTACCTCAGAAATTACCTGTTTTAATATTATGATTGTAGCTCAAGATTTTGTGGGCAGTTTTTTATCTTTATTTATAACAAACAGGATCACATTAATGCCCTGGCAGTGGCAATAAGCTTTCATTTTATATTTGCCTTAAGTTGAGATTTACACTAAATATTTATTAATTTCACTGCTACTGTATTTTTGAATAAAAATGAAATCGTACTATATACACTACTTTTAAATTCATTATTCTATTTTGCGTATAACAATGCAATTAATTGTGATTATTCTGGAAAATCATGCGATTAATCGCAATTAAAACTTTTAATCGTTGCCCAGCCCTAATATCTTATATATAATAATTAATATAATATATATATATATATATATATATATATATATATATATATATTTGTATTCATTAGATAGGTTGAAGGGTGTTTATTGATTTATCAATGCTCACTTTTCAATCGGAAGTTCCCTCTGTGCTCATTAAAACTAAATATGCCACAATTACTGCAACACAGAACAATTGACCTTTCTGTAGCAAAACAAATGGAAAAAGGGTGATAACTTATCTGGCTAAAATTAATTTTCTTCAGACCACCAGCTTTAGCTATTAAAAGTTAATGGTGACATCTTCTCCAGACTAAGAGCATTTCTCAAATATATTTTACCTGAGCTTTTGGGGTATTTCAATGCTAGGGCTGGGTACCGAACTTCGGTTTTTTTATGGTACCGACCGAAGTTTCGGTTTTACACGTATCAAATTATGCCTCGTCTTCGGTGCCAAGTTTCGGTGATTGGCTGTAACGTTAACGTGATTGCGTCACCCAGGAAAAATACATACGTGGTTACGCCGACAGACGGGGTTCACGTGCATCTGTTGTGAAGTGGTTGCGAGCATCGTTGTACCGCAAAATGCCATCTAGATCAAAAGTGTGGCTTCACTTTATTAAGATTGATGCCAACAGTGCGAAATGCAATATTGCAAAAAAGACATTGTTGCTAAGGCTGGCAACACGACTAATTTGATGAAGCACCTGATGTGCACGGGATCAATTTAAGAGGGAAGTTGCACAGTGTTTGACTGCAAGAAGACGGACCGCAGCCAGCGCAGCTCGCGCAGTCCTCCTCCTCTCAGCCGCCCGTGGGCAATGCAAAACAGAGCCGACTCCGAGTGATTCAAAATATCCACCACCGGACTCCGCCCTCAAAGAGTACCGAGGATGGCACTGTGTCTGGGATTTCAACAGGCTAGGTGTTTATTAGCGTTACTGCAACTTAACACGTGCATCGTGCTGAGTTAGGTGTAGCTTTATTTATTGCTGCGTAGCTAGCTAATCAAAGCTAACATTTACAGACAATACTTTGTCCATGTTTGTAAAAATATGCTTATCCATTGGGTCAGCTGGTTAAAAAGCTAACCTTATCTTCACTGTTATTTTATATTCTCCTCACAGTGGCCTTGACTTGATGTGTGTGATTTTCTTTTCTCAGAATGATATTATAAAACTAGTATTGAAAAAGGTATCGTTCAGGAACCGATATCGAAGTAAAGGTATCGGTATTGGTACCGGTATCGAAAATTTTTGATTGATACCCAGCCCTATTCAATGCATCTATGTATTTAATGTATAGTGCATAAAGTTATTATATTGGATCATGCAAGCTCCAGTCTAACTTAATGGCATGTCTTAAGTAACCAGGAGTAGAAGTGTGTTGTCAGGTATGTCCCTGTGTTAACCTTTTCATCCAGTCATCATATTAACCATTAGGCACAAAAAACATTGTGTAGTGCAAAGCATTTCCTAAATTTGAGAAAAATGTAAGTTGCATATGTCCCAAACAGCTGCATGCCTATACACTTGTCATACTTGCACAACTACTCATCTATCTGTGCACAAGTTTTTCTTTCAAGTCCATATGTCCAACCCTAACACATCCACCTGTTTGAGACAGCAGAGACACAAAGGCTGGGTATCGATCCCATGTGTCTGTGGTGGGCAGAGAGATGTGCAGTGTGGGAATGACTATTGGGCAGTGTTTGACACAAACCGATTATATTCATTCCGAACAATATCCTAAAATGGCTAATTATACAGACCAATTAGTGGGCTAATTAGACAATTATCTAAGCAGATGATCTATTGGATGGGGAAAATCGATACTGGGAAGAGAGAGCTGCAGAGGTTAGGATTTACTTTTATTACCTCAACTGCTTGCCCCACTGCGCATGAAGCTAAGAGATGCTCTGAAGGTTACACACTCATAGTTTCATTAAGGCAACGAGTCCAAAATAAAACCTATAATCCTTTAATTTTTAATCTGGCACATTTCCCTCTCCAACAAGTTCCTCTTTATTTTGTGGAGATGTTCGATTGTGTGTGTGTGTGTGTGTGTGTG
>NC_045739.1:7438132-7442467 GCF_008692095.1 Etheostoma spectabile
TGTGTGTGTGTGTGTGTGCGTGTGCGTGTCATCGGCAGAAAGAGGAGAGAGGTGACAGCATGTTTGTAGGCAAGAGTCAAAGCTGCTGTTCCCACAGGACAGGCTGGGTGAGTTAGGTCCCACTGCAGATCTTATCTGATCATCATGTCAACACTACAGACCTTCTCTCCTTCTACTGCCCTACTCCTCTCTCTGTTTACTCTCCCGCTCCCATTCTCTACGGCAAAATCACACAAAGGATTCATCTTTCTTCTTCAGGTTTTGTACCTGACACAAACGCACAGACACACAAACGCACAGACACACACACGCACAACATTGGCATCCAGTCAAAGTGGCGCTAAATTGTATTAAAATAGTGCAGTGCTCGTCGCAAATTTACATGTGAATTAGGGAGAGTAGAAGTAATTACTCCGGGCCAGTGCCACTAATTGAATAAGGGTACAGCCTTTTCGCTCCTCTCTCCTTCTCTCTTCTTTCATTCTATATTCACAGGACTCTGTGCTTCTCTTCAATGTCATTATGGTACTGCTTTACCCTCTTCAACGGCCCACATCATAGGCAAAATAAAACAATGGAGAGCGCTTTGCATGTGTGTGTGCGTGTGTCTGTGTGCAGTTATAGGTATTTGTTTTGCCATAATATATAAATGATGAGAATATGATGGTCTATTGTACTCTTTGTGGGTTTACCAGTGTGTATTTGTATTCCTGAGCCATATGGGAAATTAGACAGATAAAATCTATGCACATTAAGATGTAGATGTGTTGTTTAATGGGTACTGTCATTCTCTTCAGGTCCTGTGGGAGACAAATCAGAAGCAGAGTGAAAAATGCAAGCAAATAGGAAAACATGACCAGAGCACACACAGACAGCCTGGGGTTGTTTGAAGTTAGGCCATGAAGAGAAGACGTTGCCTTTTAGGTGTTGTGTATATGAGAGCGACTGTCACACTGACTTTTTTCCCATGGGAGCATTTGCATGGCAAAGCGTCCCCTGGCTGATTCCCAAGTCTGCTTAATTCTGTAATGGCATTGAGCATTACAATAGAAAGCTGCTAATGCATCAACAGATCCATGCTATACATCTGCAATTGCCCAACGTGGGTTTGTGCATGCCTGTGGAAAATATACCCAAAAGATGTCACCCTGTTTTATATTTCAAAACATCCTACAGAGGGACATAAATCGTATTTCTTTCTGTAGGTCTGTGTGTCAGCCGTGCCTTGTGAAGGGGAAAGGCTGGCTGCTCTCAGGAATATCAACCTGTGGCTGTCAGCCTTATCAGATCTAACCCACTCAGGGAGAACTAAACACACTCTCCCTCTCAGACAATCTCTCTCTCTCACACACACACACACACACACACACAGAAAAGCATACACAAAAACCTACATACTCACTATATATGGGAATTTGTTGGAATTGTTGGGTCTTTGTAAATTATAGAGTGTGGTCTAAAACTACTCTATTTGTGAATTGTCTTGAGATAACTCTCAATTGAATTGAATTGAATATACACATGTGCATCTTCGTTTACAAACCTTTTCACAAGACCAGAATGCATGCATGAGGGAAAGCTCACAACAGACCTGGCCAATAAATAGATCAGCGCATCACTACTTACACTTCTTTTACACCTCTGTGTCTACACTAGGGTTTAATCCTGGGAAATCTGATCAAGACTATTTCCCAATTCCCGGGAAATGTTATGACGAGATATGGGAAATAAAATGAAATAAAAAACGCAAGGATTGCGTGTCTATTGTTGTCATACGGTAACATTGAAGCAGGCGACGGTGCTGGAATGTAGCTACGGTAATAAAGGCTTACTAAATTCATTATGCAGCAGTAGTCAATTCAGTTTTACATCGTTAATCACAGTTGTACATTTCTGTGGGTTGTTTTCTTTCATTTAGTTGAACTTCTATGTGTTTAATAGAGAAATATGCCAGCCTTGCCCTATTAAAGAAATATTTTTCTTAACTTCGAGTGATTACTCCCGTTTGCAGCCGCAAACAAATCTCAAGAGCCACAGAATGGATTTTGTTTAATAGAAGGGTTTAGGAATCATTCAATGGTTTCCTTTTGCACATTTCAATAGTTTGTATAATGGAGTTCTGTAAAATATTGGTTTTATACAGTTGCCTAGATTTTCAGAAGAAAAGTCAAAGACAATCCACCTGGCATTTCATAATTAGAGCTGCAGCAGACGTCACGGACGCAGCTCACCTGATCACGCAGCAGAATTGATCATTGCAAACTGTGTGGATGATGGACATAAACTGTGTTCTCTTGCCCAAATAATAATAAAACTAATATAAAAAATGGGAACGCATACTTGGGCTAAAAAAACAGCTATTTCCCAGGATTCCCGGGAAATGGGTCATCTTTTCCCGGGATCTTCGGGAAATACTGTATATTAAAGCCTAGTCTACACCAGATTACACCTGGTTAGGCAAATTTTTTTAACGGACAGAGCTAGCTGTTTCCCACCATTTACCTGCTAAGCTAACAGTTGGCTGTAGCTTTATATCTAGCATACATACATGAGAGAGTGGACTCAATCTTCTCACAACTCTCTGGAAGGAAGCAAATTTTCCAAAATGTTAAACTATGGTGTTGGATCAGTTAACTGCACACCACTGTAACATTATATTGTGCCAATAAGTCAATTAATTGATAAGATGGCACTAAAAGGCCTAAATTTAGAACAATCAAATACAAAACACACATTTAAATCTATTACAATTATGACTAAATTTATGCAACTCTGACCAAATTCACACCCAAGGGATTTAAGAGAAAGTAGAATCTACTATCAGGTCAAGAATTTTGTTCAAGTTTAAATTGATTCAGAAAAAAAAAAGGAATTCACAATTTTTCTTTTAGCTATTTCCTTAGTGCTAAGTCATGTTCATCACCGTATTTCAGTAAATGAGTGAGTGAGTGAGTGAGTGAGTGAGTGAGTGAGTGAGTGTGTGTGTGTGTGTGTGTGTGTGTGTGTGTGTGTGTGTGTGTGTGCGTGTTCTTCCCTGGTGGCGATATTTTGAGTAAAAATACCTGCTGAGCACACAGCAGACTTAGAGGTCACACTACAGAGCTGCCTTCATCGATTCATAGCCCCAGGTAGGGAGCAGACAATTGAGCCAAGTGTGTGTGTGTGTGTGTGTGTGTGTGTGTGTGTGTGTTGTGTGTGTGTGATGTGTGTCTCTCTACACCCTAATGTGTCTGTTACTGTGTCTGTCTGCACCCGGTGCTATTGCCCCAAACAGAGCTTCAGGCCAGCCTGTGTTTCCTGGCTAGGGGCACAGTCACTGCGGTTAGGGTGTTAACAGGAGGGGTACAGAACCAAAGAACAAAAGATGTGCCTGGAGCCAACACTGAAATGCTGAAAAGGAAGGACGAGGGAGTGTGAGAAAGCAACGGGATTAAGCGAGAGGACGTAATAAAGGGACACACAGTGGAGCTAGACACTTTTGAATCAAGGAGGGGGTTTCTCTCTCTTGCCTCTCTCTTATGTCTCACGAATGTGCTTTACAGTAAACAGAGTCCTAAGAGCTCCCCTATCTAACTAATCAGCTCCTGTCAAACAATCAGAGGAGAGAGAGAGAGTGAGTTAGAGATAAAGAGATGAAAGGAGAAGAGAAACCACAGAGGTGAACAACAGAGGGAGCAGCTAAGGATATCAAAGTGATGACTTGTGTTTGTTCAAGATTCTGATTACGGCAACTAGTTGCAAGGGACTGACATGGGTCTGGGGTATTTGTGGGACACATGTGCATGTTTATGTTTGTGGTTTTATAGCATCAAAAACCTTTTGTTTAGCAAGCACATCCTCTGTCCACATCATTAATCCATCTAGCTAATCCAGGTAGTTGACAAAGAGCTATTCTGCAGTGTATATACATTGTTGCAGCTGATTCTTATCAAGTCACAAAAGGGCCAGGAACAGAGCTGTATTCATCATGTACGAGGGGACACCAGATCTTATTCTCTGTTGTAGTGCTTCTGCATGTTGCAGGATATTTCACCACTCAAACACGCATGCACATAGCCAGCCATCATCGTACCCTTGAAAAGCAAAGCACAAACAAAATATTAGTCTGGTTCTTTATATATTTACATTCCTTATTTCCTATTCAGGGGCATATGTGATTTCCTCCTTTGTTCACGTGCCATCTATCTGTTTAGAATAAAGCCAGATATTTTTTGCTGAAATGTAAAAGTAAACACGGCTGTGGAAGTCCCTCCATTTCCTGCTGACTTCCTGTCATGGGGATTTACCCATGGGGTGTACGTACACACACACACACACACACACACACACACACAC
>NC_045739.1:7442477-7444155 GCF_008692095.1 Etheostoma spectabile
ACACACACACACACACACACACACACACACACAGAGGGTAGTGCTCTTTCTTTCTTTCCCAGCAAAGCTATGCCTGTCAGCAATCGTTTTTCTACACTGACCTGTCATAACCACTACACAAACAGGTGGATCAGGGGTGAAGTGGAAGTTAAGTCAGGAATAAGAAGAACTATTTATCCCTGAAATGACTCCAACTGGTAAACCCGAAAGTCACAAGGACAATTTAAAGACAAGCAGTCAAATTTGCTTTTAGCAATAATGCTAAACATGCTTAAAGTTTCATTTAGCTTCTCATTTCCCATCAGCTCTGTCAGGCCAAGCCTCAAGTAGACTGCACATATTTTACTCATTAAAGAAATCCCCTCAAACTTTTGCCAGCTTTTAGATTAATCACAGCTCCTCACATCAATTGTAGAAATTATCATCCTGTGTAGTCTTACCAGGAATCAACAAATGCTGTAAATTCATGAAGCTTAATGAAAATAACTTCAAATCGAAAACTAGTACATTATTGTATTGCTGTTCAGGCTGCATATTTTAACAGCGGAGTACATAATGTGACATTTTATACTGTTAAGTTAGCAAACAGGCAACCAGATGACAAAACCTGTTACTGGAAAACTACCTGACTATCAACATAGCTTGGTCCATTCTTAAGAATACTTCCTAATTCACAGTAATCAGTGGAGAGCCTGCACTATTAAACAAACCTTTGATAAAATCTTGTACACTTTTTTCCTGTTTCTCTCCACTGATTAGTACATCTAAATACTGAGTATGTAGCACTGGAAAAAAACTATTGGACAATAACAATATTTAAAAAAAGTGTTTCACAACAACAGGAGAGTTTGCGGCGTGATATGCTTTGAATCACGATTCGATCAGAGTAAATATGAAATATTCATCTGTGGTCTCCTGCAGGGACAGCATGCCGTTAAAACAGCATTGATCTGACAAGCCAAACAAACGCTGATGAGGCCTGATAATCAATGGCGGCATTGATGACAGTCTGTGGTGGCCCTGGGCTCGGAGCGATTGGATGGACTCACTGTGAATAATGAATGAGGAGATTCCTGATTGATCAGTAAGGTTGTCTCTCGTTTAGACACTCAGCTGGCATTTCAATGGGGCCTCCAGCTCTAGAGACAACACGCCAGCAACACCCCGACATCAACCGTCCTACAGGACTGGTCGCTTCGCTGCTTCGCAACCCGATTAGGACGAGAGGGTGCCTGGGTAGCTCACCTGGTGGAGCACGCGCCCATATATAGAGGTTTATTCCTTGAATTTGACATTGACCTGCGGCCCTTTGCTGCTGGTCATCCCCCCCTCCCCTTTCATGTCTTCATTTGTCCTATGAAAATAAAGCCCTAAGATGCCCAAAAAATGATCTTTAAAAAAACAGTCCAGTCACAATTGATGAGCATATGAATGAGAACACAGTACAGAATTTTATAAAAATGCTGTCAGTAAATGTGGAAAATAAGACAAACATGGGCTACAAGCATGACTGGGACAGGTGAGAGGGCCTTAAGGGTCTTCAGTGAGTTTGTCCTTCACTAGAAAATGTCTGGTACCCGAGGGTGTTCCCTCATACATACCCAAACGCAAGCATAAAACCCCCCTACTCTCTCACACACACACACACACACACACACACACACACACACACACACAC
>NC_045739.1:7444165-7450741 GCF_008692095.1 Etheostoma spectabile
ACACACACACACACACACACACACACACACACACACACACACACACAGGTGACAGCAGTGGTAGGGTGCGTTGCGTTCTCATTTGCCTGGCTTCCCCACACCAGTGCTGAATGTCAACTCTCTTTTCTCTTTTGTACTTGGAGGATATGGGGGAATGATGAGGGGAACAAAAATACTAAACAACAAAAAAGGTCCCCAACAATGCCACTATCTTCGCAGCATCTACTGCTGCTGTCTCCTTCTCTTCGCCCTCCTCTTCCTCCCTCTCTCTTCCTTTGTGCTCTCCCCTCCACATTCACACTCTCGTAGAATATCACTTAGCTGTGCCCTTGAATCCTCCTCTGTAAGTGCACACACTGAGGTGCACTCTGAAAAGACTTGAAGAAAGTGGGTGGGATGTCGCTGCATTAATGACGCAGACCAAATGTAGTCCATTGTTGTCTAAAGGTAACAGCAGTTTCATGTCATGCACGTTGCATGCTTTGTGTTACACTTGATGGGTGGTAATGAAGAAACACTGCTACACTTTCCACTGCTAAGTTGTCCCTTGCTTTGTATAACTGTCAACTATTCCAGCTTTCCATCTCTCGCTCTGAACTCTGAGTTTCTCTCCCAGTGTGAGTATTTATTTTGATGATGAGGATGATTATGCAAATGAAAGAAATGTGCATCGATCTGTCTAGCCAATAAGGAACCCCTCCATGATTTCTTCTCAACCAATTAGCCAATTCATCATCATCTTTCCACAACATGAAGACAACCCGTCATCTGCTATTATTTCTCGTTCCCTTCGCTTTCTATCCTGTTGAAATTTGTCTGTACCCCTCATCCTTACTATCTCTCTCACTCATGTTTATTTATTTGTCTTTTTCACCAAAATATTCATCATATACTCCTCACCTGCTCATCCTTACTCCCTCTGTCTACTCTTCTCCACAGCATCACTGCATATAAAAGCAGGTATAGAGAGTTATTGATCCACAAAGGAGAACGCAACAAGGTGAATTCTTTACACATAACCGGGACCATGGGACTGCATTTACTACATTTTTACATCTACATTTGCTATTAATGCAAATGAATGAATGTAATTATTTTCAAATTAAGTTTTGATATCAACAAGTGCTAAAGATCCCTTCCAGCTCTAAAAATTAACTAGTTACAAGCCAAGTCTATCTTTATGTCTCATTTTCCAACAAGTCCCTGCTTCTCTGGGTGGACTTTCTTCCTCATCTCCTTCTCTGTCTGTGCTCTAAAGCTTAATCTGCTACTTTGACTCCATATCCGTCTCAAGGAGTTAACATTGCTTTGGATAGACACCAAACCACAGCTCGCCATATGGGGTTTTCAATGCAGACCAGAAGCCTCAAAACAAACCTATAGTCATTGTATGCAGGTCAGTATCACCATAGCTGTGTCACTGTGAGATAATGTGTGACAGTGTGTTGCCCCAGTCCATCATATACCCAGAAGTTAACAGCCTTTGGCAAAATCCCAGTTTCCTCCTCTCTGCTCCCAGTAACCAGGCTTGTTCCTGGACTCCAGCCAACCAAATTCTCCCTCTGTGAACTCCTGAAAAACTAAGCCGTCTTTGCTGCAAGAAAGGGAACAAAAAAACAATGGAGGGTGAGAATAGCTAATGCCAATGTTTGTTCCTCTCAATTACAGTTTTAAATGGAAATCAATGTAGAAAGGGAATGAGTAGAACCCTTAACGTTGGAGTGATAATCACATTAAGACAGGGCTTAAATCAACACCAGACCTTGGCCTCTGGAGGGGGAAAAACAACACAGAAAGAGCAGAGACTATTCAATTCTCTCTCTCTCTCTCTCTAGTAATCTATCTATCACTCTCATACAACAGTTGTCTCCAGCTCCCAAACCGCTGTCTGGTTGCTGGGATACCACCCATAAGTTTCACCATGGTAACATCTGGAATAAAGGTGGGTGGGCATGGTGCCAGGACAGGCCTGGAGTTTCACTGTGGCCATAAAACTAACATAAATAAATCTTTGTTCAACTGCTCTTACCAGCACGATGCAACACACACACACACACACACACACACACACACACACACACACACACACACACCACACCCCTCACACACACAAGCACACACCCCTTCCTCAGCCAATTTAATCCAAGTTAACAGTTTCTCATCCCCAATAGGAGAAAGACAGTGAGAGGCCTTTTTGCCCTGCTCTTATTAAAGCTTAAACAGAGAAGTGAACACTGAGCTGAATTGGTATTTTTGTGCATCCAAATGATTCTGTATGACAGCTGAAGTAACAACACTGGGCTCCATCTTTGCGTGGGCTCCAGCAAAGTGGAATTTTCTGGAGCAGTGAGGTTCTTCCCTCGCCTGCGCCTGGTATTTTGGTGACTCTCCAGACACCAAAGTAGGAGGAGCGGTGCAGAAGGGGGAGTGTCACTGGCACTCCAGTCAAGCACTACAATACTAGTGTCATGGTTCGCTGAATAATCTGTTCAGAGCAGGTCAAAAGAGGACTGTATCTCATGAGTCTTGTCTATTCCAATTTCATTACCCATTTTTAACCAGTAGAGACATAAAAAATACAGTTGTACATAGTTAAGGGGAATAATTTCAACAAGGCAGAGCATTAGTAGCATCCCTCAGCTTACAAGTATGACCGCCTTCTCTGTCAATTAATTACCTCAATGTGTAGCATTCTGAAGATAACAGGTACTGGGTGTGTTCAATCAGCACTCTCATTTGAGGGACGCAAATTGTCAAACTATGATTAGCCGTTCCAGATTCACTGGTTACTTTGATTTGATGATCTTAACTAGCTGACAGTTATGACACACAAAGCAGGTGCAGTTACATGTTCAAGACACAGCTCTTTTCATTGGTTTTATACTGGTAATTCAGAAAAACATCTCTTCTCAAATTGTCATGTTGTCTTTGTATAAAGAAGAAAGGAATGAGAAATTACTTTGTCAACAAATTGACTTTTACAGCCGTTTCTACATAAAAAGCCTTCAGAACATTTACAAGAAATTGCCTTTTAAACATATCAGAGAAGAACATGTAAAAACTAATACGTGCTGAGCCACTACAGTCAGCTGAACCATAATATTCTCATTTCTACCTGCTGTAACACTGACATGCAATCTCCCCCTCTTCTCTCTGTGTCTCTAATAAATGTCGTCACAATCCCAACCTGATGATGCTAGAAAATAGAGCATACACACACACACACACACACACACACACACACACACACACGCGTCCCCCTCCTGTGCACATCCTCAATGCTTGGAGGGTGAAGATATGCAAAGCGTCACTACCATCAAAACAAAAACTGCAGGGGAATATAGGGCAATGGAGTGAATTAAAATGCATCCCTGGAGACATGTCTTTCTTTCTCTTCTCCTCGCTCTCTTCCCCTGATTTTCCCACTGTTCTTGCAGGAGAAGTAGGCGTCTCTTTGCAATTTAGTTCAAATTACATATCCCTGTTTTAGCCAGATGCTGGTCAAAGTTATAGTGACATGGATCAGCATCTGTGAGTATTTAGTAGGGCCGGGAGATATAGACCAAAAATCTTATCTGGGTATTTTTTGGCTGAATGCCGATAAACAATATATGTATCTCAGTATTTGAAATAAATAGCCTATAATAGATAGTCAACAACAGGGTTACAGATTAAACAGATTAAAAGAAAAGAGAGAGCTCATAGAGAGGAAGCGTGTGATGGATTGAAGTGTATAATACAAAAACTTGTTTTGATCATGAACCCGATTGTTGACTGTACAATTCTCTGGTTCATCGGTCAAGCGTTTAAACCACACCGCAGATGACTGACTCATACAAACGGGTCCAGAGCGTCTTGTGTATAAAATGTTTCTATCGTAATGATAATCTGGTCATGGGTCAAATCTCTCACCCGCATCCGTTTGTTGTCTCATGCACTCTTACTCGTAGAACTCAAATTAATGTTACATCAAGAAACTACTGTTCTTCAGTCTTTTTCGCCATGGTGCCCACCACGATAGAAAGTTACCAGTGGAAACACTGGTACAACTACAGTTTTTTAAAATCTCCTGCTTAACATAATATACAGCTGTGCAAATAATAAAAAAGCTGACAAATGTAAGCCGTGTGCACTGTCCCCTCATTTTGAAGGAGAGCCTGTGAGCGAGTGGGGGTGGGGTTGCCCGGACAGTGTGAGAAGAGGGATGCAAACGCATGCAGTGCTTTATGGAATAAATACTAAGTTAAGTAACAAAACATCAAACTATATCAATAAAAACAGTATTGTCTCATCACATATCTCGTTTAAAAATATATAGATATACCTTAAAAATTCGAAATACCGTCCAGCCGTATTATTTAGAATTAGAAACTGAAAAACAGGGAAGATTAAATGTTTTAGTCATACAGCTGGCACTCTTATTCACAGCCTGGCTGTGTAACACTTTTGCAGGGTATTGGTGCAACCGAGGACATGTACAAAACCGTAGTTAGAACAGTGTTCAGGGCAGAGACAACACAAATTAATAAAGGCAAAATAATGATATTAAAATAAGATGCAACATGAACTGGCATCTTCCAAAATCTTGAAACAAACGATGACCTCTGTTGCAACAGTTTCAAATATTACCAGTGTACTGTTTGTGCTGGCAATACTGGTACTAAATCTTGTTGGTACAAAAAAATCACTTCTGGTCAGTAATAGCATTTTTTTCTGAGCATAAACATAAGTAAATGTATAAATAAATAAATATACTTAAAAATACATTGAAATAAACAGACTGTTAACAAAAACGTCATCGTTTGTGTCTCTAAGAAAACTTTTATGACTGCACTGTTGCCATGATCATTTCTGCCCAGCAGAGTGATTTTGTGATTGACAGCAGGGTTAGCTGACCAATATCCAGTATGAGCTAGATAATGCAGATACACTCAGTTGCACTTTTATTAGGTACACTTAGCTAAAACTAGGTCTATAATGTTGTCCTCCCCCTCACTGCCATCAGCAGCCACCTCCTACATCCATACCTTGGATAGACAAATGATTGTGAGCTAGACGGTCACATAAATGGGCAGAGGGAAATGGATGGAGGTGAAAAGAGTAGAGGGGGAGAGGGACAGTAAGAGATGTGTGTACAGACAATGTCCAGACAGACGCTGGTCAATAAATCAATGAAGAGGTCACACAAGCAGGTGGTTTGAGAGTAGCTATTGAGAGCTGCTCTTCATCTAATCTACTAGATTAGAACCAGAATGAAACAAAACTATACCCCATGCTTTCACTGTCACAGTTTTTTCCTTTTTGGTTCCCCTACCTGTCACCTAACCACTTAACCAACTACAGCGTGTCCTTTACACTACGCTGTCAGTGAAATCGAGGCAACGTTGTGGAATGAATGCTCTAAAATTCTCTACAGAGGTTTCAGATTTTTCAGTAGTTGGGTGTGACTGTAGATATAGGATTCCCCAAGACACTTGAGTTGTTTTGAAGTAAATCGCCACAGTTAATGTTTTTGTTTGAGATATAACAGCGTCTTGATTCATCTTCAACTGGGAGAAAGCACAGCCAGCCACCCGCATGTTCTGCTTTAATCCTACTACTTAATCTTCGTGGAGAAGGCTCCGCTTATCGTGTCTACCGCATGTAAGTCTGTTTTTATCTTCTCCTCTCTCCCTCAGACACCCGCGCACACAGAGAAATGCACTTATGAAAACACTCACATACATACATACGTACATACAAAAGCACAAACAAAAACACACACCGTGTGTAAAGCAGGCGCATGTAATTACCTCAGAACAACGGTGCTACAAAATGCCAGACAGCGTTTGCATCAGCGTGTATGTGTTTAGAGTTTTGTAATTAGCAGAATACATTTAAATACATTTGGCTGAAACACTCCTGGGAGACTTCCTGTTTGCTGTGTCTGCCACAATCTCTCGCTCCCTTTATCCTCCCTACTTGTATCTCACACTGCCTGCAGTACTTACATTTACCAATCAAACTCTTCCCTTCATGCACTGGTGTTTTGTTCTCTCCTTTATGTTCTCACTAAAATCTGCTCGATCAATGTGCCTATTGACGTTGCTGTATAGCTTGCATAATGGTAGGCCACTATGGCTGAAAATCTGCCACCACGTCTGGGCCTGCTCTCAGCCTACCGCCACAAAATAACCAACCTTCCCTGAGGACGGCATAATCAAATTGTATCTGCTGTGCCTCAATGAGGTCTGATAAGTCATTTTTGCCAAAGTTGTGAATTCCATCTACACTCTTCCATCTTGTTTTGAAAGCTAATCAATAATCACACACGCACAAAATAATTTACTCATGTCTAAGTAGCACATTTTATTTCACTGGACACTCATCTAGTAAGGACTTAGACCCAACCTCCCTGTCAAGCCCCTGCCTGCTCATCAAACCAGTCTTAATTATTCAGCAGGCAGCCTGGTGTCTTTCATCTCTCTGTTAATTGCTGCGGTCGACTTCTCACTGGGACCACTGTGCCCAATGAAAGCCTCCGCTTTCAAGGGTGCATGTGTAGCATTGTGTGTGTGAGTGTGTGTGTGTGTGTGT
>NC_045739.1:7450751-7452313 GCF_008692095.1 Etheostoma spectabile
GTGTGTGTGTGTGTGTGTGTTGGGGTAGGATTGAGGTGTAGGGATGGAAAGGTTAAATTCAAAATGTGTTTGATTAAACTGCTGACATGCTTACAGCTATAATCAAGGACAGAGTAGTCACACGTGCAAAGTTGCAGCTTTGGGTTTTTGTGCGTCAAAAGTGGTGATCCTGAAAGGCCGTGTTCTAAAACACCCCTCTGTCAACATTTACGACTACATAATAAACAATAGTGTGTGCTCTATAGTGAGTAGTGTTGTGAGATTTTGGATAAATCTCTCAATTTAATAATTTACACATCTATCAAACGCAATGCATTGCATTATGGGTACTGCATATGCTTATTCTTAGAATTTTGAAAAGTCCAGTTATGGTGGAATGTAAAAATGTGTACACTTGGTAACAAATAGGGAGTCCTTTCAGACACACCACTTATTGTATTATATTGTTTATTAGATCCATTAATCACCAGGCTAATATATAATAATATATATATAATATAATATAATATATTTTAATATTTGTTCAAAATTAAAAATTAAAATAAAAAGTATTTTATGGCTGGGTGCTGCAGTATTAGTTAAATCCTGTGGTCCTGTCGAAGGTATATTTTAATGACTACAGGTCAACAGTCATATGTGAGACAGTAAAACAGATAGGACGACAACCAACTTTAGGACAATGATTTTGAGTTCTCGACTACAAGCCACAAATAATGTCTGTCATATCTGAATAAAAGATTCAACAAATAAGCAAAAGATATGGGGGGGACAGTTGACAGTTAACTTTCAGAGGGAAAAAAGCATAGCTGGTATTGTAGTTAGCAGATAAATTGCAGTTAGCCAGACACTCAGCTCCATAATCAGTAGACAGACATACTGGCGCGTGAGCACACAGAGCAGGAGTGGGAGTGATGGGGTGAAAAGTGATGGATAAAGAGGGAGGAATGGGGAGCCTTGGCCACAAGAGCAGAGATGAATGGGTTATACGTTTGGTCTAAAATATACAGTTTGAAGGAAGACAGATATATGAAACATGATTGCCTTGGAGGACTGCCTGGGAAAGAGACATGCACAGAGGAAAACATGGAGACAGCAAAGGACGAATGAAGCTAGCTTAACTATGTGGTAGATTTGAGAAGGACAGAAAGACGTCAAGAGAAAGTAAAAGGGGGGAAAAAGAAAAAAAAGAAAGAGAAAAGGAATGTAGGAAGTTACAGCAGTGAAAAAACCATGATGCGAATCTATCATGTTTTCCCAGACAGCCACTTTAGCCCCGAGACAGTACGTTCTGACTGGACCTTTGCAGCATCACATACTTGCAGCATCACACACACACACACACACACACACCTAATACAACATACATCAGTGGGCTGGAAACATCACATGATAAATTCTGAGCACAATACATTTTGTCCAAAAGATTTAACATCTAATTCAGGTCTGACAGCTCCCTCCATCTCAAAGCTAGAATGGTTACATTGATCTCCACACCACGCACAGGCGGCCTTGGACTTCTCAGATAGTCTCTCTCACTCACACACACACACACACACACACAC
>NC_045739.1:7452323-7455091 GCF_008692095.1 Etheostoma spectabile
ACACACACACACACACACACACACACACACTTTCAGGGCAAAAAGACAGGTCCACAAAGACAGCCAACGCTCCTAAGTACAGGTACAGAGTAAAAATTGCAAGAATAAGGATTTCAGCTGTAAAATAATACACGCCTATTGTGTACATTGGTTAAAGCAACCAAATTACTCAAATTTCAGACTAATAGTTTCCCCAATTGCATCTAGGGCTTAATATCTTCCACTCTGTTTTCTTTCTTAACTTCTTCAATCCTTGCTTCTGCTCACTGGGGAGTCTTTAGGTCTCCACTGCTGGGTAGACCATTTGGAAGAAGATGCTAAAAGTGTGTGTGTGTGTGTGTGTGTGTGTGTGTGTGTGTGTATGTGTTTGTATTGATATCTGTTGTATTGATATCTAACGTGTATACAGGGTTGGTGACAGGTCAATAAGAATGCTTACATGTGCAATGACTGACAACAGGACAAACATGTAAACTAGAGTACGTACAAAGACACATGCAGAGTGGCAGTTAATGTAAAGCAGCTGTGTATGTCTACAAGAGATGTGTGTTACTGTAGTGGTTCCGGGTCCTTGGTATGACTAGCCAAAAACATAATCTTTGACTGCTAATTCCGATAGAGATAGACTGAGAGTTATGGGGATGCAACGATCTCTGGGGTCCATACACACACAGCATTGGTCGTCACTGTGATTTTTCAAGCTAATGGATTGCATGCCTTAGATTATGAGTTGGCTGGATGCCCTGTAGCCAGTTCAGATACAACTTTAGAGGATTTAACAGGCAGGACATTGGAGTCTTGGCTCCCTAGACTCCCCACACTGGGACTACAGCCCAGAGGTGCAGAGGCCAGGACAATCACTGACAACATTAACTCATCACTGAATGGCACAGTGGAGGATGTTAGTTAGGAAAAAAACAATAATATTTAATATTTCTCAAAATAAGGTATGAAAAAAGTATTAGTAGTATCAGGAGCAAAAAATCCAAACCACTCCCAGCCCTGGTGAGAGGTGTACAATCAATGCAAGCATGTGTGTGCATGTATACATACACAAACAGGTCTTGGGGGACCATGTCAGAACATATTAGTGGCAGCACCCCGCACTCAACTTACGCAAGGTAACGCCAGCCCAATTTGTTTCCCTAATAGCTGGTATATTATTCACTCAGTCACTCATTCACCCACATACACACACATCCGTACAGAATATACACACACTAGGCTTATCATTATACAAGTATACCCTTGAGCGGGCCTCAAGTTCATCTGTTGGGGGTGGAGAGAAAGCCTGGTTGATATTAGGAGAGAGGTCACATTGTACTGTAAACACGCTTTGTCTGCTTATTCATTTATTTACTACGCTCTCCCATCACACCACTCAGCTTGTCAGCAATAGGGGGTTGGAGGGGAGGTGGTCTGGGCATGGGCAATGTTTGTGTCGGCAGTTTGGAAACACTTTGGGTGATGGATAACTCAAGACCAACTTCAATTTTCAAGGCAAAATATTCATTATGAGAGTCAATTATTTTGTTTGAATACCAGTTTGAATTTGAGATATCTGTATATCCAGCAAAAAGAAAAAAAATCTTTCTCTATGCACCCACTTATGTACAAACCCCCATAGCGTGTCCCTGTGTTGACTGTAGCAGCCTTGTCCCGGTATCGACCCCCTGCTGTTTAATATTCATAAAGTCTATTTCAGCAGCTTCAGTTGCTGTGGTGCTGCGACGCTCCCGCCCTCTCACTAAATCCATTCTCATTGATCACCATTGGCTTTCCCAAACGCACATTGATCCCATTCAAACTCACGCTCAAGGTCCCCTCAAACGCACTCACCTCACAATTCACTTACAAATGAAGTCCTTCCACCCCTCTGGCGTTTCATCGAAGAGATTATTTTTGATCTTTTTACCATTGTGCAATTACTGTTCTCGCTGAAACCAATAAAAGTTGATGTTTGCTATCGAGTCCGGGCTTTATATGAGATGTGTCACTCTATAATATTAGTTTTACCATCAGAAGTCAGAGATGAAGTTGTTTGGTATAGTGAGAAGGAATATCTTGTGTTTGTCTTATCATATTTTATCACACTCACATTTATCTGTTGGAGTCTATATTTCAGAGCTTAGAGTAGAACAGCATGCAGCTGATCTGCATTTCTCAGCTCTATTACACAACATTTGTGTTCTGCATTGTGGAGTTGTCTATGGGTTGTATATGTGCATGTGAGTGCATATAAGTGAGACAGCTTTGGCATGTGTGTACTGGAAGTTATAACACTGAGATGTCTCCAGGCGGGGGTAAATTGATTTAAAGCTGTGCTTTAAAATGAACTGAAGACGTAGAGAGATCCAGTCTAAGTACAGTAGCAGGCGGTAGAAACAGAAAGAAATCTCTGCTTTCCTTTTTTTCCCCCTCTTCATTCCCACTCTGTCTCTTTAGGGAGCCTGTGGCTGCTCGTCTGCATGGCTAATCATACCATTGTGTTAATTATCGCTTCACAGCTAGCCCCAAGCAAAGACATACACAACAGAACACGCACACACACAGACACACAGTCTTTCTCTCATAGATGCCCACATTTACACACACTCACACCGTATCCTCCTTGGCTGTCAACCAACTTCAGATTTATTTTGTCTAGGGGAGAAAAGATCCCATTGCTAAACTTGAACACACACTCATGTCTTACCTAACTGAGCAAACTGGATACACCTGAACCCAGCAGTATGAAAACACAAACACACATACACACACACACACAC
>NC_045739.1:7455101-7458181 GCF_008692095.1 Etheostoma spectabile
ACACACACACACACACACACACACACAGGACACCGGCTGCATTATTAATTCTCCCAAATTGGGAACACCAGTTGTGTGCTCACACACAATAAACAGAGACGAATTCATCAGAAATCTCCCAAGTGCAGAAAATATGAAAAATTTAATCATACCACAGAACGAAAATTCATAAGGAAATGTACAAAATCAATATTTTATGCTACTTACTGTACCTATTCTTTATTACAAACCTATTCAAGAACAAGCATTAAAAATTAAAGCTGGCAGAAAAGACGGGAGGCAGGAGAAAGGACGGGTAGAGAAGAGGAGGGAGGAGGGTACTGCAAGGGACCCGAGAGTTCAAAAGCAATACTGTTTCATTCATGTTTAAAGGCACTTTTTTAGTTTCTCGAAGAGCCACTGAAGCCGTTTTGAAACAGGCACAAATGCTTTGATAGATTGAGCGTTCTGAGCAGCCAAGGCGCTGTCAACATAAATGGTGATAAAGAAGTGGGGGAAATTTTTTCAACTTGAGTTTTCAAGGTTATGGCCCATGACAATGATTTGAAGGCACCACTTGCTCTGCTGCACCCCCGGTTGTACATGGACAGTTGCGTGTCTGCCCACAACACGTTAATGAAAACAGTCGAGTGTGCATATTCATGCAGCATTATTGTATGTTTTACAGAAAGCTTTGTTTCATGCATTAGCACTTATGGTGAATTGTGCAGTCACGCTCAGACCAACATAGAGCATGTGCTGTGTATGCTGTATGTGTTGGCTAATCCATTCTGCACTTTTCTGCTTGATATCATTTATATTGGTCTTTTTAACAAATCTTTACACACACTCTCTGTCCTTTAACCTCCCTTTACTTTTTCACTGTATTCAACTCCTGCTCTTTACCATTTCATGGGTCACATTTATGTCACTTTTGATAATAGGTATTACATTATTTCTTCTTTATCTTCATTATCCATAGCTCAATTAAATGTCTTGTCATTTTCTGCCAAAACACATGACATGGATGAACAGTGTAAGGAGCAGGTCACTAAAACCCCTGAGCAATGGAAAAGGTAGAACTGCCTAATAAGTGACTGTAACCCTTTTATAAACGAGCATATGGAACTTGTTTGGATAAAATCAAGAAAAATGTTTTCAGCCCAGAATAGCTGTGGCCAACTGTTAAACATACGTACGGGGTGTATCTGCAGTAGTATAAGAAGCCATGTTGTTGGGACTCATTATTTCTGGTAATTTTTCTGTATGGTCTTATGAGGATACAGCCAAGGACTGTTTTAAAGGATCAACAATACCATATTGTGTTCCATTATGATGTTTCCATATCCATAGATGACAAAACCCTCATACACATGGCTGCCTGTCAGACCATTACTTTGGTGAGAGTGAAACAATGACAAATATTATGTGGATTGAAATCTGGTACATAACTGACCTTTCATCAAGCAGGTCAAATTTTTCACTTGTCCAACATGTTCAAAACAACAACCAATTACCAAGTTTGTGCAAGTCAGAATCTATGGCCCGACCATGGCTCTGATATACTAGTGGACTTACTGCGCTGTGTATTGATAAAGCCATGGCGCTGTCCATGGTGCTGAAGAAGAAGACGTATTTGTAATTGTATCTTTTCTCACCCTTCTGTCATTTTCGTCTTAGATTGCTAATATTCTCTAACGATATCTTATATAGGGGGTTACTTAAAAGAACCAGTCTTCTCATCACTAGGGTGGACCCCATTGTTAAAATTAAGCAAATTGCCTACTGCTTATAGCTTGATGCTAGCTTTGAAAATGCATTCTAGTGCAACTTTTTGGCCAACTGTCTTAATTTAACCAACAAATGGCAAGGAGCTAAATATATGATGGTAACATGTACATTTGCACGAGGCAAGTAATACCTAAGGACTTCTGGTAATTTGAAATCCTATGCAATCTGCCATGTCCACCACATTCCACCACAAGTTACCTACCATATTTCGCCAAAAACAGAGGTCATGTGATAGTAATTAGCATTTCTTTGATTTGAGGTCAAAACAGCTGCGTTGACAATTATTATTTTCTAATGTGAAGGTTTTGTTGCTTGACTTGTTTTTAATATGCTTAATGTACTAATTTTATTGTAAAGTGTCTTTGAGTTCTTTGAAAATCTATTATTTGTATTATTATAATTATTATTATTTGGAGGTTTTGACAGAGCATCGACATTATATCCGGGGGAAGTCAATAAATTCTTGTAAAATACAGACTTCATTTATTCTTTGCAAATGCGTCCCACGGAACACAGAGATGGGGGAGTGATTTCTAAATCCCATGAGGTCCCCTGGTAATACTAGTCCTATGCGAATAGGGCTTAAAGCATTATTTATTTATTTATTGATTGTGACCAAGGTTGGTTTCATTGTTTATTAAGATTAAGATTAATGTATACTTCATTAGTCCCACAAGGGGAAATTACAATTTACACTCTGTTGTTATTACACACATGCTTAGTACCTATACATGCACAAAAGGAGAGATGTCAGAGTGAGGGAGCTGCCCATGCCTTGGGGGTTCATTGCCTTGCTCAAGAGCACATTGGCTGTGCCCAGGAGGTGAACTGGCACCTCTCCAGCTACCAGTCCACCACTCTACTTTGGTCTGTATGTGGACTTGAACCAGCAACTCTTCAGTTCCCAACCCAATTCCCTACAGAGTGAGCTCCTGCCACCCCAATTTATTTGATTGTGACCACTCTTACAAGACAAAGAAAGGTTTAAACACAAGTTTGAATGTGTTCCCCTAATATGATTTTCCGGAGTGCATCAATGGTAAGTGCAAGCAAAACATAAATCTCCCACAATTTTTTTGTTATACCTTCTTTTTTTTGTTGCTTTGTAGCAGATAACTTTAGAAACCCCGATACAAGCAGAAAGGAGTAGACAATTCTTGTTGTTGGATGCCCAGTGCTGGTGTTTCCTCATGGTACATTTAGTGTTTTACATGAATGTTCACTGTGGGTTACATGGGCGACAACAACTTAAACAACACACACACAGACTCACACAGACACAGACAGACACACACACACACACACACACA
>NC_045739.1:7458191-7459153 GCF_008692095.1 Etheostoma spectabile
CACACACACACACACACACACACACACAAACACACAGATAGGTACTAAAAAAAAGAGACAGTGAGGCAGAGATGAATCCCGACTCTCAGCAGACTCTAATGGAAGAAAGATGTTGTGTTCCACAGAGATCATCTCCAGACTGTTAACTCATAACAGTGACTCTATCCAACTCTGTGTTTCTCTCCCCTTGGATAACGATCAGCCTGGATTCATGATAGATATCAATTATCCATTAATGATGGTTCTCCAGAAGAAAAAAAAAAGACTGTTTCTGTTTTGCTGACAGACGTGTACTGTCAACACTTGGCTTGAGGACAATCTGAGGAGGAAAATGTGTCCTTTTCCACTTTCTTACATATGAATTCCGCCCAGTCCTCCAGTCCCTCGTGGTAAAGACACAAACATTCAGAGCTGTGCCCCTCCTCTCATCCCTGTGGTAGCCTCCTATCTCCTCACTTCTCTCCTCCCCTCCTTTGTCTCCCTCTCTCCCAGTGGAAGTGTAGTGCAGGGCCCAGGGCCCCTGCCTCTAATTGCTGGTGAATGGAGTGTTTCATGGGGTGTTAGGCAGGGCCCTCCCCTGGATTAGCATGCTTACATTCACTGGCACACACAACATGTACTCAGATACACAAATGGATTAGTGTGCTCACTCATGGGGAGAGGAGGTTGATTTGAGCCGACAGCAGCAGCCCTTTGGAGAAAGCCTGGGCAAGCCTGGTGGATTTTCAAGCACATACACACACACACACACACTCATGTGTGCACACGCACAAAAATAAAGAGAGAGAGAGAATAAGGGACAAGACACATCAAAGTTGCACTCACTCATGTGAACACACATACGCACAATCTCAGCTCCCAAGTGGAGGCCTTGTGCAGAAAACATATGGAGTGAGTCATGTGTTAACAGGGAGTACTGATTAACACATCTGGAGGGAGCCGGCAGAGGGGGGCATGGGGGG
>NC_045739.1:7459163-7479114 GCF_008692095.1 Etheostoma spectabile
TACAAAAGAGCAGAAGGGGCAGAAGTGGACAGAAGTAGGAGAAAACCTTATTGGCCTTATTGGGCCTGATCAACTCTAATAGAAAAGAGAGACCAAAGAAAACAACAAACCTGGAGACTATAAACACACTGGGAGGAATGAGGGACTCTCCACTCATCTCCCTCAGGCCACATCCTGTGTCATGTCAGAGGCAGTCAGCTGTGCCACAGCACCATGCTCCCCATATGCACATCAGTAAGACAGCCTGCACCAAAACACAACGCAAACATGAAGAAAACTCATCAAACACACAGTTGTTTCCACGTAGTGTGTGTGCAGCAGGTTGATGGATTCTGTGCATTCTCCATCTGACATGGGCCTGAATTGAACCAAACATTAGTTTGTAACTAACTAGTTAAATGAAAAAAATGAATAATAGCAATTTACTATCTGCCATTTTTAATAGGTTTTGTTTTAAAAGTAAGTATTGACTATTGGTTATGTATCCAAAAGTCAATACGTCCTTTTAAAACAAAACCTCTTGTTTGATTAATAGAAAACATTTAAAAAATAAACATTGGTGCTTTTGACAGTCAGCAGGTAAACAAGGCCCATGGGTGCCAAACAGATACCTGCTTCATTGTATTATCTCGTATGTATACATTATCTGTATATGTGAGAAATATGGACTGGATATTTTCCCGAAAAGGTCAGGATTTTTTTTTCTTTTTTTATTGACAACTACCAAAACTAATTATGGGAGAAATTCAATCCGCCTTACATGAATTCATTGGATCCTATCAGGTTCTATTATACTTTAAAAAAGGGAAGTTATAATATGTAATTTTTGACATCACTCTATCTACAGTGTGCTGTGAGACTGACTGAACTGAGGGCATTGTCACCCTCTCTACAGCTGGATCAGACGATTATGTGCTGCTCAGTGCTGATTCCTATCTATTTATTTTCCATGGCCAGCATTTTTTGGAAAACAACGCCTTTACACAGAGAAACCTTCATGGACAAGGGACCCACATGGAATTCTGTTGCCTTTCTGTGTGTTGTGAGGAAAGTGCAATGATCTTATATCGTCTTTTATCTCAGCTTGTATCAGTGTCCTGTGGTTTCACTACCATCAAAACAGCATAGTTGGGTTTAAACCACTGTGACGCAACATAAACATAAACAGAGACATATCTGCGGTCATGGTCACTTTAGAGCAGAATCAAGCAATCACACTGGCACTGAGCCAAGCGCCCACATTCAAATTTAGTCCTGCCAACCTACATAAAAACATATGCACAATATGTTTTCAGGCACCTGTTCAGGGCACCATGTTAGCATTACTGTGGCTGCTACTGTTGTTGTTTTACACATAACTAACTGAAGTTACAGAAGGCAGTTAGGTGAAAGGGTTTACACAAATATAATTTCTCCAAGAGAGACAAAGAGAGGTAGAGTTGTTATGAGATATTATGTAGATTTAATTACGGCTCTTTAACAGCTGTATTTATACATGGTTTGTATAAATATTGAATGTGTGTGCAGACTTAGTATGCCTGTAATCCTTTTACATGGGTAAACACACAGAAAAAGGACAGGATCCCACATAAACATTGATTCACATTTTGTTTTTCATTCAATCCGTCAACAAGTAACTCATGTACAATCTTCATGATATGGCTCAAAATAATAATATTTTGGGTAGAAACCATTGTGTTAGATAGATAAAAGGCAGATAAAAGGCAATTATAGAAAAGCGGTAATATAATAACACAAAATTGCTTGGCAGCAACGAAGTAGCACGCATGTAATGTGGGATGCATATAAACAGGTTTGCAGTGTACTGTGGTATTTGCTTACCGTGGTATTTTCTGGCAGCCTTGTTGTTGTTTTTAAAGACTGTTGACTTAGCAATTGATTGTTTGTAGATGCAAAGCACCTACTTAACCCCTGTGCAGTTAATTGCAGCGACTTTCGCCCGCATGACATTGCTGTGCAATGCTGATAATGCAGGTTGACCATTCACTAAAACTGTCCAATTAATGAGTTACCCATCTGTCAGCAAGACTTCTTTTTTTAAGATAATTTGTTGGACATTTTAGGCCTCTAAAGACAGGACAGCTGAAGAAGTAAAAGGGCAATGACCTGCAGTAAAGGGCCGCAGGTCGGAGCCAAACCCGGGCCTGCTGCGTTGAGGAGTAAGGCTCTATATATGTGCGCCCGCTTTACCAACTGAGCTATCTGGCTGCCCTTAAACCTAAAATCTAATATAGAATATTTTTCTCTTTTGGTCTGGACAACGGGAACCACAACCTACTCAGCCTGACTAATTTTTCCCTGTACCCTTCCAGTCAAGGGCACCGAACCATTTCCAGTTTCACTGTAGACTTGTTTAATTTGTATCCTGGCCTAGATTCTGTGTATAAAATAATTTTAATGGTGGCAACTAACCAAAACAAATCTGGATAATTTTCAACTGTTTTTGATCCAAGATCTTGGAAATACAGTAAAATGTGTTAAAGTATTGCAACAAAAAGTATTCCTTTCCCACATTACTCTAGTGTACAATGTGCTTCTACAGCATGATGAATAGTCAGTGGTTAACTTCACCTTTCTGTCTGCTGCACTGAATTAGACGCCTAATTCCCACCCAACCAGGCCAGTCAATACCTCTACATTATTCAAACTCCTCCCCACTTAATTATATATTTAATTGACTACCTGTAGACAGATGCTGGCATAAATTCATGCAAATGACATCCCACATAACCTCCCCCAGGGTAGATTTAATGGTACAGTCTGGTGAGGACAGAGTTCACTGATCACTGCTCTGTGACCTGTCCAGCGGATAGTTCTGAATACTGCACTTTTCTACTTAGCTTGAACAGAGATACAGTCCGTTGTCATTTCATTAGGTACACCCAGCTAAAACTCGTGCAGTCTAATACAACAGTCCTGCATTATATTCTACCTTAACTAAGGCTCCCCTTGGCCCTATGTTTGAACTACACCTGGAGTACACAAATTGCATTAAAAACATTTTAAGTCCATTCAACAGTTGGTGCTGAACCTGGGTAGAGGTGAGCTGACACCTGAAATTTAAAATCCTATGAATCAGCTTTTAAGTGTGGGGGCTGGCCTGCCCTAACAAAATGCATCAAATCAAATGTTTTGTATGTACAGTATCTGTTGACAACAAACAATGTTCATTTTGTTCCATTTATCGCACTTAAAAAAATTATAATAATAACAAATAAATGTTTTAGTGTATTGAACTTGTTACATCCAATCTATTAACATTCAAGTAAAGAAATTAGCTTATGCGTTATGGATTACTTAAAAACATTTATTACGGCAATCACTTCCATTTTAAAGTAAATCTTTATAGTAAAGTCAACTTGTCTGCATTAACAGTTTAGTAAACTAGAGTGTAAGTTAAAGCCTGTTAAGGGATGTCTTTTTTACGAGCTAAGGTTACTTGGTAATTGCCTGCAAACAAAAAATGAGCCTTTAGGTGTCTACATTGTATAGAATAGGAGTAGAGAGCAAGCAGGGAAAGAAAAAGCCACTGGTTGATTTTGCACCTTGAATCTTGTGACTCTCGTGCTCTCAAGGAAGAAAGCAATAAGTCCTATCGCAGGTGTCTGGGCCCACTGTATGCTAATGGGAAGGATCAGGCGCTCTTCTCACATAATGGGGTTTGACAAAGTGAAAATTAACACAACCCCACTCCTGCTGTTACTGTAAGAGGGGGTGGCTGATATGACTTTGTCTAAGACTATGCTTTTCTCACACACACACACACACACACACACACACACACACACACACACACACACACACTACACACACCACCTTTCGACAGATACCATGCAAGGCGTCGTTCTCATTCTCACCCAGACATTTACGTTTTGTCCCCCCCCCCCCCCCCCCGCACCGCCCCCTATCTAGGTGTTGGTGTCCTCGGCATAAACACCCCTCCATCCCTCCTCCTTCCCTATTTTCTCTTCTTCTCCACGACTCTGTTTGCTTCAATGGACTTTCATGACAACTCACTCCGTAAGGGTCCTTTTTTCTCTCCTCTCCTCTCTTTCTCCTTCACTCTCCCCAGGTGAAATATTGATGGATTTTTTATGAATAGCTATGAAAAATTCATTCAAATTCCAAAATGAAAAAGCGTAAACATTCCGCATCTGCCTATGCCTCCCGCATTCATTATCCTTCACAACATCCTCACTCCCTCCCTATTTTTCCCACTCCCAGCCCCTGCTCCTCCTCCTCTACTACCCCCCCCTCCTTGCCCCCTGTCTACCTGAAAAAAGACGTGCCGCTCTGTCTCTTTTTCCGCCACTTGGCCTAATTGCTTAATTTGACCTGCTCTCTCATCAATTAAAAGTCTGTCAGTGGTAGACAGATGGAGGATGGATCAGAGGGCCAGTCGATGGACAGATCAATGACAGAACAGCTCAATAAGTAAATGGAGACGGCCAGTGATGGAAAAAGGAAATGAGGGAGAGGAAGAAATAGAAGAAGAACAAATTGAACAGGCTGTCATGACAAAAAGGTGCAGCACCAATGTTCCTCACTCGGATACTCTGACTCTCTTCCTCACTATGTCTCTCTAAAGCTCTGACTCTCCCTCACTTTTTCTTTGTTTCTTTGAATCATTGACTCCCTGAAACAATCCCAATATTCCCCAACTGCTCTTCTTCTGTAATATGAATGTGGTCATGTAACGTTGAATCAACAATACAGAACATTGGCAAAAATCAAGTAGCAAATATTAGAGAAAAAAATAAATGGGGGGCACAGATATGTCAAAGAGGAATAAAGCTATTTCCACTTTAAACCACATCAACGTCAATAAAAGTCATATGACCAGAGAGTAAATAGAATAGACAGACAATAGACATATGGGGGAGGGAGGAAAGGAAGGGTAGCTAAAGCACTGAAGATTTACCTCACGTGTGACTGCATGCAGTCTTATGCATTGCATGCATTGTAATACAATAGAAATAAATAATTATTAGCCTGTGTTGCTCAAAAAGATGCAATCACACTTTCTGCTTGGTATTATTATTATTATTACTATTATTGTTATTATTAATAATCTGCTAGCCAAATAGTTTCATGATGATTCACTTGCAAGCGAACAGCAAGTCATGTTTTTGTAAACAAATACGACTTGACTGAAACATGGTCTCACATGAATACACACAGATATCTGCATGAGTGTGCACACACACACACACACACACACACACACACACACACACACACACACACACACACACACACACAACCACAATTATTTTGTTATTTTCCCCTTCAACACCTTGTTTTAATTAGCTTTCTCATGAGACAGCGACTCAGACCAATTAGGGAAGATTATCAAAGAAGGGTCTGGAGTAGGGTGCATGCCCACTATGACTCCTGTCCCTAAGGATAGGCCAGGATGAAAGAGACCTCAGCCCCACACACACACACACACACACACACACAAGCAGGCAATTCTCAAGAGCAAAAATATGAACCCCATATATGATCTTGCAAGATAGAGTCTTATTGTACCTTGTTATATATAAAAACGCAGTCCGGCTCAGCAGCATGTATATACAGCACATGCATGGTGAATTACTCTGTATTGACCAGCTGCAGATGGATCACTGAGGAGATACAGAATGGGGTGCTTCCACTCTGTCCCTCAAGGGGAACTAAAACCCCTCCATTGATGCAATTACTAATGGAGACACTTCAGAACATTGAGAAAGATTACCAACTCAGAATTAGGCTATTAAAAAAAAAAACATTAGGTGTTTAGGATGAGCACAGGAATGAAAGAAGTTATATTGGTGATGCCAGCACTTGCGCTCTCTTGCACTTATCTTATGACAAATCAATGAAAGCTCTTTTGGAGTTATGTTCTGCTGAGAAAACCTGATGTATGATCAAGGGGGTTACCACCAAGGAAAGTGGTCTGCATAATTACTAAGGTGTCATCATTTATCTCTCTCGCCATCTGCCTTTTGTTTCTCCTCTAAAACAGGAGGAAATATCTACTTAACTGAAGCCTTAATAGCATGTTTATATTTATCCCAGTGTGATATGTCAGTACAATACAGTGTGTATGTTTTGTCATAAGCTAGTCCGTAACCTGATGGTAGGTTAATAGCACTCAGTGGCATTATGTGCAACAGTGATTTGATTGGGAGAGGCTGAAGGTGCATATTGGTTTGATCCCCGAGGGCCAACTAGAAGAGTCAGAGATCAGAGGTCAATCACCACGGGATCAATGTCAATCAAAAGAGCTGTGTAACATTCAACGACACACTTTATGGCTCACATTGAGTTGATCTAATGTATACGAGAACTTTTAGAGGTTGATGTTTTAAGAAGCCCAAAAGAGAGTATTTGCCTCCTGACTTCCTCTCCCAGCAGAACGTGCAGGATTTGCTCGGCTGAGAGAGTGAAGGTGTGGAGTGGAGATACAGTCCATCTAAAAGGAAAGTGACTTCCCCGGGACTTCATTAAGCTAATCTGGCCACCAATACTAACAGAGTTTAGAAGTGGAGGTGAGGAGAAAGCCCAGAAATGAGATGAACACTTATTAGATCAGACCAAGCAATTGTCTTTTGCCGCTCATAGCAGAATGCACACTCAAACACACACACACACACACACACACACACACACACATACACACAGTTAAACAGGCTCAGACGAAGACAGACACGCAGCGTGGGATTGACAAAAAAAGAATCATATGTTGTCTTGGGAGGCCTAAAGTTAACCCCCTCTCATCGTCACAGATTGCCCTAAAACAAATCTGCTAGCCAAATAGTTAGATTAATAGGACTACGGCTGAAACGGATCATATTTTCATTATCTTATTCCCCTGCTTATTATTATTATCTTTAAACAATCTGTTTTTTCACAATTCATTGTTATGTATAAAACAATTTAAGAAAATAGTGAATCAATTGTTGTTTCCCAGTGACATATACTGTATCCAATTGCGTCTATCACCCAACCAATTACAAAATTCTAAGAATTCCAGTTTACTGTTATATGTTAAATTCAAAAACAGCATGTGCTCAAATTCAGGAAACTGAGAATGTTTTGTGTTGATTGGCCAAACTGTTGCCAATTAATTTTAAGCTGGTCTGTTGTTAATTTGTTTTAGCTTTAAACAGGACTGTGATGTAGGAGAGCAACACCACAGCCCAAGGACTAAAAACCAGAGCATCAGACCTGGTTTCGTGCAGCCTGGGGACAGAAACAGGTTTTTTGACCATGCCCACCTGGGAGTCAGCTCCTGTTCACCACTGAAGAGAGCGAGCCAGGATGCCGTTATCACCCACAAAATATCCCACACACCAGTGCCTATGGTCAACAGAGAGGGAAAGCATGACACACTTTCTGCTTGTCTTACCCTAGGATCTCACCCACTGGTGAGGCAACAACAGGTGGTTCCACTCTTCCTCCATCTGACCACTAGGGCTTTGGGGAAGAGGACAACAAGAATTAAAAGGTTTAATCCTGAAATATTTTCAAACTCATACCATTTTTAGAGAGAGGATGTGAAGTAGAGTTACCACTGCCGGTTTGGCATAGCTAGGGCTGTTAATAGGTAGTCACATCCTGTGTCAGCCTTTCTCAGAGGGAGTCACCTCTGCCAAGGTGGGAGTCAAAGAACAAGCAGGGGATTTCTCCATGTTACTTGAACAGGCCAGTGGCAACTGTTCTTTCCATACTCCCCCGCAAGTCAAGGGAGGGAAAGGACTGCTTGTACATTGCGACCATTTAACTGTCCAAGTGGGAGATTGAACATGGGGGGGCAAAATCATCAAGGTCCTATGAGCAAATTGTCTGCATGCCACTAAAAGCAAATCTGAAAGAAGAAAAATAACACCTTTGAGTTGTTTGTGATGTTATTATGGGGCAGCCTCATATAGAGTGGAACAAAGTCTTTGGAAACCCCTGCTCCCCAACTGGATCTATTTTCAGCCCCAAGGAGGAAGGCCTGATTTTGCCCAATGAGTTTCGGCAATACTCATCTTGGGTCTTCTTCTTTCACTGGGAAGAACAGGAGATAGATACACCCACACCAGGCTAAACATGTTTCCTATTCCTATTCTCCTAGTCTAAAAACAAAGAAGATAACAATCTTTGTTTCTCTGCATTACAGAATTATTGTCATCCTGCATAAGAATACATTTATGTGGCAGGCATAGCGCAGGGTATGCTACTACCCTCCACCTTCCTCTCATCACAGTGAGGTGAGAAGATTTGAGGAGATTGCTGGGTGGTAAAAGGCTTACTGCTGCTGACAAGCACTCTCCAACTGGTTGTGGATTTTGGCAGCGGTGCATTTGATCCCAAAATCAAGTGTGGGTCGAGGGCCAGAGCAAGAAAAGCAGAAACTTGTGCAGTCCTCTCAAAGAGCAATCTGTGACTATGAGCAACTAAGCCTGCTGTTGCTGAAGCAAGGTTGATGAAATGTAGTGGCAGCACTGCCCTTCTATAGAGGCAGCCCAAATACATGAAATGGGCTCATCCTGATTGGCTAGACATGCATTCAAGTTTTTTGTTGGGGAGACAAATTAGTAAAGATGAGTTGTAGAGTGCCATTAGAGGGCAAAGTCTGTGTGAAACACAAAAGTGTACTCGAAGACGACAAGAACAAAGAGGAAGAATGAAGGAGGGAGAACAGGGTAGACAGAGAGGAACAGAGGGTAGACAGAGAAAGGGAGGGAGTGCCACGTCGTTCTTAATCTAGTTTGTCTGTCGTAATCGTGTCAATGTCACTCTCAATCAGGCAGCCACAACTAGGGCTATACAACTTCAGTTTGATTGGCCCAAACCTTGTCTTTAAAATGACCTCTACAGGGAAGGTGTGTATGTGTAGATAGAGAAAGACAGAGAGAGAAAATAGAAAGAGGGGGGTGAGATGAGATGATGGGCAGGAGAGTCTTCCAGAGACAATATAAGAAAGAAGGAGAGAGGGTGCACAAATTAACTGTAAACCTGTTACTCCCCCACCTGTCTGTCAATTTCACTTTGGTCTCTTTCTTTGTTCCGATTTTTCCCTGTGACAGTATCGATTGCCCTCTCATATTACACAAGAGGATACAGAGATGTCTGTGTGAGTGTGTGGTGTACAGGTCCTTGCGTAAACTTTAGTCATATTCCTGCCTTCTGGCATTTAAATATTTAAGTCGGGCTGCTCTGGTCTGTACAAAAGATGTAATTCAAAATGCTTAATCATTGTTGAGTTTCACCAATAAAAGTGTATGGGGGAACACATGGATGAAGATAAATGAACAGCTGTTTACGTTTGCATGTACATTTTTGTGTGTGTGTTGTTTCTTTTAGGATTAAGTTAGCGTGTGAGTCTATAGTTACATTCAAAGGAGAAAGCCACAACACTGTTGTTATGCATAAACATAACATAAAAAATAAGGGCGTTTTTTAGCTAAATCTGCAAGTGTCAGCAGATCCACTTCCCTGCGATGTGTACGAGCAACAAAACCTCTGGGATCACCAATAACAGTCATACTTACATTGAATATAATTTCTTTATATTCTTAAAATATCATAGGTATGTAATAGGTTGAACAGTTATGTATTATTCTACAAATTACTGCAAGGTATTTGATCTTGTAGGAGATTTTTTATGCTCTCTCTAAAAGCTCTTTTTCTGCCATGATTTGAGAGATCAAGTCTTTCACCACAGAATATTTACTAAGACCCACTAATACCACTTTGGCGTCAAGTTTGTTTTATTGTAAGTGTCTCTGCGTTAGAACATGCTGCCTGAAGCCACAGGCAAATTAGCGAGAAAATGTTTTTACACTGTTGGTATTTGCTTTTTGTCTCCTCCGTGCACACTTGAGTTGTTTAGTCCCACTCAGCGCTGGTTTTGATTATGTAAATTCTGTTGGACTGAAATCAATATTTCTCTCTTAAACTGATCCAGTCAGTATTTGGTACATTGCTGTACATAACATTCAAATTTAGGTTTTCAAAGTATTTGTGAAAATTAAGTGGTGAGGTCAGGTTTTTATTTTGTTTGCAACCACTGTGGGGATACTGGGTTGTAATTTGAGTTTCAGCATGAGTATAAAATTTCAGGATTAGTATCTCTCTACCCTATCATCCGTTTTTTGAGAATTCTTTGAGAATCTATAAACACATTCTGTAATTTATCCATTCAAAATAAATCCCAGATATTGGTTTAAATTGTTACCTTGATTTCCAAACCCATATAATGACACTGGACTGTGTGGTTTGGGTCTGGGGTCTCCTGCTGTCATGAAAGCAGAAGGGCTCCAATGTTTTATTAATTCCAAATTCCAATAGCGTTTAATACGTTATTTGTAGATGCATCTTCGGGAGAACCTGGCTTTTATTTTTGACTGACTATTGTAAAGACAGGCTTTTATTTCTCATCTCTCCTGTTTTATACGTATATTTGATCATATTTATGCACAAGATGTTTATCGTGTCACGTCTGCAGAGATGCTAGTTGAGTTCCATTACAGCAACTTAACAGAGAAAACTTGGAATAGTAAAATGATTTATATTACTCAATATTAATCAGTGACTGAAAACAGTTCAGAAGAATAACCCAGCAACAAAGTGATGTGAGAATGACATGATCATATTGTTGTACTAACGTAACTATTGCTGTAGAAAAGTAGGTTGTGCTGAATTTACTACGTAATGCAAAGGTGAAATCATGTTGTCAGTTACCTGCTTTACCAACATAAAGACTATGTGCCACCAGCTGTTGTCATTTTCTTCAAGTGCGTAATGCTGTAAGGTGAAATTATTGGTAATAATGTTCAAGCTGTACATGTTTTACTTAATCTAACCTAGTAAGAGGATGGCTTCTATTCAAAATCTCAGCCCAGGGAATCTGTTGCTTCCGAAGCAAAGCAGCCAATAGTCTTTTATTTCAAATGAACAATGGGTGTCAAGGAGCAACAGGGTAGATGTGTTTATCCAATGGGAACAGTAATTTTCAGAAGTGGGAATGATGAACTCTTCCTGCACGATGGTGCTTGTCACCAACTTTCACTGCTATAGTAGATCAACACATTCTCACTCCCATCTCGTAAAATATGGACGCTTGAAAGTCTCCTTTAGCGCTTTATCTAAACGCACTTGGTAGGGAATATTGCTGTCCCTTTTGACGCTGTTATGTTAAGGAAAAAGTTTTGTGGGTGGGCTTACGCTTCCGTGACACGCAGGAATAACAGGACGGTTAAAGAAGAAAGCGACTTTAGGAAAGGTCCCACGTGGGAGATGAACCCTGAAAGTCCTGTGTTTGACCCATACACTACCCAACCAACCTCCATGTGTGGAATTTTCTGCCTTACCTACTACTCGCTAAACCCCAGTATCTCCCCAGTATGTTATGCAAACACGCTGAAGGGCGCCTTTTTCGTCCCTTAAGACGTTGAAAGGCACTGTCCAAACATCCACTGTCCAAACCTAGCAAAATACAGTGGTACTACAGGTAATTCCTTGATCGGATTGTGCTATCAATTTTTAAGTGTATTTCCAAAATAGTATGTATAGTACATATTACAAATACATTTGACATCATATTTTGGATGTACAATCATAGTGCCACAGTAGTGCAGGATGGTGCAATCCCAAATGCTCCATTCTTCAAGGAAGCTCTGGATTGGTCAAATCATAACACTGGGCTGAGTCGGCCAATAACAAAGTACTGTAGAACACATTAAGAAGTGGTATGGAAAAAACTTAATTTGGCAACTAACTAACCAGGCAACTGGTCCAAATGTCCCTCCAACTGGCCTTTGGCCATTGGGCAATTCTTATTGTTGAACTCTACGACAGTGCTGTCTGTTGTGGCCTACTGCTGCACAACACATGGTCCTAGGCTTTTCATCTCTCCAGGGATGAAACACCCACACAAACACATGCACAGACATATTCTCACTCTCTCTCACACACACACACACACACACACAGAGCAAGAGAGAGGAAGAACTGCAGACAGACAGAACAAAATAGGAACTAAACTCATACTCATCTCATCAAATGCCGGTCTTCAGAAGTAAATTTAAACAAAAACAAAAACAAGCTATCCGGAGTGATGTGTTTTCAGGGCGATCCCTCTCTGGCGAGCCCCGCTCCTCAGAAATATTGCACACCAGGAAATTTTCCCAGGAGGCACCAGCAACAGGGCCCATGTGAAGGATGACCAGCTCCAGTAGACTTTTCATGAGTGAAGCTAGTCTGGCCGAGGTTTGTCCCGATTGTTCATGGTTGAGGAAGTACCGGACATGTTATTCTTTTTCATCCCCCTGATTTCAGTTATAGTTCAAACTAATGCAGGGTATCTATCTAATGAACGTTTAGTATACTTTCAAATATATGGATGACACAAACACATGAAAAAAACACAAAAATGTAGACAATCTTAGAAGCACACAGACGCACACACACACACACACACACACACACACACACACACACACACACACACACACACACACACACACACTTAATTCCACTCTGCTCTAAATCAAGGCTCAGCCAGGCTAATGCATGGATCCATACTGCTCTGGGTGAATTAACGTTAGTAATAAGATATCATGGCTCTGATTGATTCTCTATTTCCATGTCCACACCATAAAATGACCCAAGCCCAGCCACAGCACACCATCACTCTAACACTGCATTGATTCTACTCTGGACTGCTGTGAATGTAAGTTTAAGCTTTAGAAGAGGGTATGGCTGGAAGAGTGCATGGGACAGGAGCTCCTGATACATGACTGTAAAACAAGAGTTGGAGCTATGCAGTGATGCTTACAGCTATGGTAGGGCAACCCGGTTCATGAAATGATCACGTAATTTTGATTTATTATTACGCGTACATGTCACGATTTTTGAATGTGACCATTTCACAAACAACAGGACGTTTGTGGTTAGGAAGAAAATAACGCAGAAAGGAAATGCAACACGTGGGACACAATGCCCGATCCCCAGTCTCCAGTTTTCAATACTACTCGCTACCGTAATCATGCTGTAATCACGAAATAGGCTTCTTGTAAAATTTGTAATTAACACATGAAAATAACAACATTGTGGGTGGTACAAAAAGTAGAATAGTGGGCTCAAGCCCCAAGAGAAAATTTTCTATCAAAGATAACTAAACAATACATGTATTTTTGTTGTTTAAATTATAACTATTTAGAGATGTACCCAGCCAATTTTAAGGATTGGTGTCCAGGCTGATTTAAAAAAATTGGGGATCAGCTAAATAAAGCCGATCAAATGCAAATCCTTTCATTACTGTACTCTGCTGAGTTTTGCTCACCTTGGCCTGCTAGTGTTGCAGTGCCGCACTCTTCTGAGACATTAAGCTCTATATGTGAGTGAATATTAGCGCGTGTGAATGATAATTATTTGAGCGCACCGGTGCGAATTCTGATGTCCAGGCTAACAAAATACACACACTGGCTAAACACTGACTTTAATATAGCTTGCTCTTTCTCACTGGCAAAGTGTTGCAGTATATGTCACTTTGGACAGTTAAAATAAACAGTAGTGGCAACATATCATATCAGAAGTCCCTAACTAACGTTAATTCTGCCTTGATGACAGGCCAAAATTAACTTGCCTGGTTAAAGTGCTGCAGCCGGTGTCTGTACTAAAGATAAAGACCATTTGTCAATGAAGAGCCTATACTCTGTAACACTACTGCTCCAGAGAGATACGTCTTCTTTCTAGCAAACGGCTTAATGCCAATTTCGGTAGTCAGTCACATCCAGGTAAACTTTCATTCATATTCATATTCATCATATCAGTAATTTAAGATGATCAACCAGAAACGTTGGTATTTGGATTAGGTTGTAAAATATCAGGTCAGACGTCAGTAGGCTACAACTGTTGCTTCAATCTGCCAGATACACATTTAATCAACACTGCAAATCTCCTGCTACTATTTAAATATAAGTATTGAATCGGACTCAGTATCTGCAGAAACTCATAATTAATTGACTTGGATTGGGTACACGCCCATCTGGATCTGTCCCACCCAAAGAACAAGAACACAGATTCACAGATTCTGATTATTGACTTCAGCTCTGCGTTCAATATAATCTTTTCCCTGAGCCTGACAAATATAAACCACACTCCCTTGGATTGAGCATCTCAATGTGCAATTGGTTTCTTGACTTTCTGGGCAAACCCAGACATCAAAACCCACACCTGCACTGTGAACACTGGAGCAGCTGGGAGGAGGCCTTGGGGAAGACCCAGGACTGGGTGGAGAGATTATAGCTCCACCCTGGCCATCGAGCTGGTTAATGTGGCTTGGGAAAGGTAAGTTTGGGGTCCCCTGCTGGAGCTGCTGCCCCCGTGACCCAACCCTAGAAAAGTGCATGATGATGAATGGACCTTCTGAGAAATCCTAGACAAAAGTAAAAAGTTCACACTTGCACTGTGAACAGTGTAGCAGCCCAGGGCTGTGTCCTAAGCCCACTGCTGTTTACCCTGCTGACCAACAACTGTAGCCAAGCATGAGGACAATCACATCATCAAATACGCCGATGACACCACAGTTGTGGGGTTCAACGATGATGAATCGCCATATAGGTAAAACAGCTGGAAGTATGGTGCAGATACAACAATCTCTCTCTTAATCTCTCCTGGGGGAGCACATCACTGACAACCTCTCACGGAACAAGAAACCACCACCTTAGTGAAGAAGGCTCAACAGTGCTGTACTTCCTAAGGAGGCTGAAGAGAGCTTGCAGAAGGCTGTGCAGCATCTGAGCCAACACTACCAGGCTCAAAAACAGCTTCTTCCTCCAAGCTGTCCGGATGCTGAACAGCCAGACTCAATGGACTAGTCGGACTAGTCATGCAATGAACCAATGACCTACTTCATGTGCTCGCACAAAGGCTACAATTTGAGTTATTGTTTTAGGATTAAAATTAATACTATTTTTTTTAACATGTGTATTGTATGTAAATTGCACTACGGCCTCGGAGGCATTGTATTTTGTTCTTTTCTTTACATGCCTGTAAAGAGAAGTATGACAATAAAATCAATTTAACCTAAGTATGAGGCTGGGCTTAAGGACAAGACACAGCAGTAACATAGTTAGGCTGATGTTGAAACTACAGACTGGTACTGGTGCCCAACGTTGGCGCTGGGTTCGATCAAAATTATGAGTGAGGATCTATCCATCAACAACTAATGAGCTTCTTAAGCTGCCAGCTTATACCAAATACATCATGAAGCCAAACAAAAAGACAAAAAGACTAAATGACCCATTTTATATTGTCCAAGCAGCCTTGGGCGGATGGATTCACCAAGTATCGTCACACGCCAACTCGCCTGATGACAGAGCAGAAGTCATTGAAACCATGTGAGGTTATTTAGGGGAGCAGATTCTTCCAGGAAACTAGTAGTCACTGTCAAAGGTTTGGTCCGAGTTTGAGGAACTGTGATTGATTTTCAAACCACCAGAGGGCAAGTCACAATCACACCAGTCCCCACTGGACAAGGACCAAGACCAGCTGGATGCAGACCAACTGCCAAATGCACCTACACACATACATAAGATCACACACACCCTGACACACACACAGATATTTGTCCAAACACATTCCTGCCTGTCTGAATTACATGCTGGACAATATCCCACGGTCATTAAAACCAGATTGCTTTGAAGACACAGACACCACGCAAACACGCACGCACGCACGCACACTCTCACACACATACACACACACACACACCTATTGCTTCAAGGCAAATTATTTGTTTCCACTGTATAGTCTGTCTGTCTGTTCACATGGTACACAGACTTATCAGACAAGTCAACTCACTGTTGTTAGTATACAGGAAAAACAAACCAATGGGCAGACGAGATGAGATAGACAGACACAGATACAGACAGACACAAACACAGACAGACACAAACACAGACAGACACGTTCACATGACAGCAGACATGAAGTGAGTAATTCGATATAATATCAAACAGGTGAAAGACCGAATCACAACTGGTTGGAACAGTGCTGTATAAGCAACTCAATAGGCCAGACTAAAGCAATAATACAAAGCATACACAAATACATTAACACAGTGGTACCTTTGAGACAAAGCCAGGTGTGACTTCTCTCCTGACACACACACACACACACACACACACACACACACACACACACACACACACACACACACACACACACACACACACACACACACACACACTCCTGCCTATAGTTACAGACAATAGCATGCAGAACAAAACGCATCACCATGTTCACATTAGTGAGCCAACAGGACTATTTTTATATTTTACTGAGTCACAAAGAGTCTTCTCCCAGCAGCATGTCACTATTCTCATATCAAAGCTGAGTTTATAGCAGACAAAGCTTTGAAAGTGGGCCATGGCTCATAAAATGCCTTTATGTCCCTCGCCGGTACACTAAAAAGAAACAGAAACAATGCATTTTAAGTCTACAATTGGACTAGTGCGTGTGTCACTGTGCTTATAATGTGTGTCTGTAAAGAGTGTGTGTATCCATGCTAGAGTGTGTGTTTGTGTGCAGTATGTTTGTGTGTGTGGTGTGTGTTCATGGACATGCATCTGTGCATAAGCAAGTGAGTGGGTGTACCCCACTTCCCCCCACAGTTGTGTGTTTAAATGTATGTAGGTGTTGTTGATTTAATTCCCTCCACAGACATTGTTCTTTTCCGATCTTTTTTCCGGCTGACAGAATGTGCAGCCTTAACACTCAGCTAACAACCCTGGCTTCCTGAATCGCATGTAAGCTAATCACTAACACCATCTGTTAATTATGTTAATACAAAAATGCCTTGGCTGCTATTCCCATCCATTCTCTGAATTAGCACCCCACTACCCCACCGAGCACCCTCTCCCCATGCTTTCTCCTCTTTCTCTTGTCCAATCCTTTCCATCATCTCAGGCTCCCATTTTCCTTTCTTTCAAATCTGGTCTTTCTTATCCTTTCTAATTCTGTCTCCTCACTTCCCCTCTGTGTTTTTTTTTTATCATCCTTGCTAATCCTTCACATACTTGCTATTCTCCATCATCCATTCCTTTATTCATTCCATCAGCCTCCTTCCAAATGCCTCCATAGTCCTCCCTTGTTCCAACTCTTCCATGTACTACTCTGTCAGACATCTCAAACTCTTAATTCCTCCACACAATCCCATCCCTTACACCTCTCAGCCTGCTATCCCCTGGGTAAATGCTGTTGCTCCCAGCAGTGAGTCAGAGTCTAGGGTGGCTGGAAATCCCCAGAGAGGCTTTGTCTGAAGCTAACTTATTTTGGTGAATGATATTGATCCCATTTTCCTCTTGATTGTTATTCATTATGCTAATCAGTTTTTATAAATCTAAGTTACTATCGATCTGCAGGTTACATAGTAAACTTTGCATTGCAACTATGCACAGAATAAGCGTTATTGTAATGCAGGGAAAACATCATATAATAGTTGTATACTGTGTTGGTCATTATATTAACACGATCGAACAGCGGACGTAGCGACGCATAATCAGAGGTATAAGTAGGCCTGATGGCATTGTGACTGTCCCCAGGGAGGCCCCCGTTCAAGCCTGAGGATGAAACGGGCAGTTTGCCCAGGAGAAGCAATGCATACAGAGGCACAAAGCCCATCTGCTTGACTCAAGAAATAAACAACAAAATAAAGTGTTAAAGGAAAGTTCATACCATACCTATGTGTGACTGAGCGCTAGTGATTTAAGTTGATAGGAAAATGTGGAGTATTTGTTATGTGACATATGTGTAACAGGACTTAGAGTCTACAGCCATGCTAGCAACAGTGAGGCGGTAATGATCTTTCTTAAGGTGAGATAGATAAGAGTTAAGGTCCAAATGTGTTTATAATAGAGATGTTCCGATTCCGATACCAGTATCGGAAATGCCTCCGATACTGCCGAAAATGGCATCGGTATCGGCGAGTATGGAGTACAGGCACCGATCCGATACCACATAACTATTAAAATAGGAACTATTTACTGGGTTAGCTCGGACACAGTTCTTCTTCGCCACTCTTAAAATAGTTGCACTGCTGTTTTAGAGGGGCGAAGAAGAATTGATCGCCTAATGCCTCCTTAAAACAAGCTAGCATTAGCGCATCATGTCGGCAGTTTGGCAGTACTTTACCGTGGATGTTCCCACCGGTAAGACGGCAACATGCAACATATGCAAAGAAGCAATTTCAAGGGGTGGCACGAGTGTTGCAAATTTCAACAGCAGCAACTTAATTAAACATTTGAAGACGCGTCACGCTAAAGAGCACAACGAATTTACGAAAGCTACGGGGGAAAAAGGACGAACTGCAGCAGCAAACTCTGGAAACTGCCTTCAAGTGACGAGATAAATTCCCCAAAGACAGCCAAAAAGCAACAACGATAACCAACAAAGTTTTGGAGTTTATTGTACTGGATTACCAACCCCTGTCTGTTGTCGAAAATTTGGGATTTCGCCGCTTAATGGAGCATTAGAAGCCAAGGTACGGTTTGCCAGGTTGTAAATATATCTCTTAAACTGCGCTACCCAAATTATACAAGACAGTTAGGGAACACATTTCGTGTATGCTTGGGCAAAGACGTGCATGCAGACAGCTTTACCACGGACATTTGGCGGTCCGACGTGTGCCCCATGTCTTTGCTAAGTTTAACGTCCCACTGGGTGGACAACATATAGAGTCAACATTTACCCCTCGAAGTGCGGAGCTGCACGCCACCGAGTTCCGAGGGTCACATACTGGCACATTAATTGCCGAATCAATTGAGGGGGTTCTAGTAAAGTGGAAAATCCCCAAGTCCAACGTTCATGTTTTACATTTTTATACTGTTCTATTTAAAAATATATGGCTTCCATTTGCTGTATTAATTCATGTTTTAAAAAGTGTTAAACCTGAGCCAGGCCTTACCACAATGATAATATTATCACAGTCATTTTTTTTTTATTTAAACACACTGGTATGGGTACTCGGTATCGGAATCGGTATCGGGAAGTAAAAAATGGTATCGGAACATCTCTAGTTTATAATATTCAGCATTTGTTGTGAAGTAAATGTAATATTTGAGGGTGGTCCCAGAAAAAAGGCCTTTTGGTATATCAGAAGGGTTCATCATCTTGTGTGCGTGGCAGTGTTAAATTGTGTATTTGTGTTTATGCTGTAAGCTAAAATGTCATCACGTTGAGATTTGAGATCATATGTAATAATGGGTGCGCAAATCTTTTTTTCACACCAATCTTATTTTACAGCACTCCATCAAATAGTTTTTGAGACATGTCAGTCTGGACCAAAGTGGTGGAACAGCCGACATTGCCATTCCTGCAGCCACTAGTGTAGCTAAAACACACACTAGAAAAAGAAAGGTCAATTGTTTTTCAGGAAATCTGAACCAGTAACACAGAGTCCTATGGTTAATGTACTGGTAAGAGTCGGGGTATTTCACAGCATCACCTTCACCATAATAAAACACATACATTTCACTGGGGTGTTTTAGCCTCTTCAGCTCCCAGTCCCAAATCCAGGCACACAGACATACATACATGAAGAAACAATCATTTCCATTGCTTTCACACACCCACACATGCAGCCTCCCCTCATACACACTAGCAACCACACATGCAAACACTCTCCACCCCACACCCTGATGCCCTGGCCTCCCACAGCTGGTTAAGCGAGGCCACAGTTTGGGTGAAGCCCAGAGTTTCTTACACTTGGCTGTGAATGTTATTTATACTGCGAGTGCTGCGCGGTGAGAGGTGCATGGTGGGAGGTCGCAGCAAATGCAAGATCCCTGAGCAGATATACTGTATTGACATGGAGGAAACGGGCCTATAGCTATTTCCAAGTTTGTTGGCGGATAACAAACAAACAAACACACACACACACACACACACACAC
>NC_045739.1:7479124-7482983 GCF_008692095.1 Etheostoma spectabile
AAACACCATCTTTTGTCCTCCATGCCCTTTACTCTAGGCACTGCAGTGTTTCAACTGTGCAGCGGGAGCTTGTCCTTTAGTGCGCCACTGTTTAATGTAGCATTAGTGATGGTGCTGAAGACAAGTTCAAGATGGGGTTCTGATCCCTGTGTCAATCCCTCAGATGTAAGGTGAGGAAAAGCAGGGTAAAGGAGGGGACAGCTCCCAAAAACAGCTGCCAGACTGTAGGATGCCATGGTGCCCCTCTGGGCGTGATGAAGCGGGTAGGAGATTAGCAGAGAGGGGGCCAAGGTTGTGCCCACATGAGGAGACTCTTGAGGAGGCAACGTCGCCTTCACCACTGGGCCTCCATCTGTCTGCCCCCCTTGATCCTCCTCCTTAACCTTTCTTTCAATCAGGGAATCACTAACTTTCCTCATTTGTTCTTACTGATAATAGTACATAAAGTATGTAACAGTATAAATAGATTCTAATTATCACATTAAGTGTATAAGAAGCAAGAATTTTGCATCTGTAGTGCAGTCTGTGCCCTCAGATGGGTGGAAAGGCAGAAGCATTTCAGCTCAGTGTAGAAAAACACACCAAAAAAGCAAAAACAAATATAATAAAAAATTAATCCTTTTAAAGAGTGATTTAACATGGCAGTCCTATAACATTGGCATACGCTGTTAAAAAAAAGATCAAAAACCATAATCAATCAATTGTCTTTTTTATTCCAAATGAATTCCAAAAAATTAAAATTACTCTTTGAGGCACAACAATGGTTAATAGACTGGCGTAAAACTATACTGCAATGCGTGCAGCTTCAGAAATACTAAAAACAAAATGGATATGAAATTTTCTGTAAATTTCTTAGCAACAAAGGGACATAATATACTTTGTGGTCCATACAGTCTTGGAAACTTTAGTTACCCTTGTTAGAAGTGAGCATATGTTACAGGTGGTGTGGAAAGCAGTAGAGTTGGCAGCGAAGAGTGCGTGGAATCTGCTGCCAGGGTGAGAGCATTGGTGCCAAGGTGAAACCTGAGTGGGCCATACAGCTTCATCTACACACACACACACACACACACACACACACACACACACACACACACCGGCACATAGAGTATGACTGACAGTGCACATGTGCACACAGCACAGTGGGAAAAAATTTGAAGACATGAATGAGAAACAAACAAAAGAAGATTATGGCAAGCACAATAAATCTGAGTCACTCACAATTACAGTAAAGCCGGAACAACAACAACAACAACAACAACAACAACAACAACAACAACAACTGTGGCGGATTCACAACTCTCCATCTCGTGAGAAAAAAAATCTATTAGGCTATAAATATCATTCAGTCTGTGGACCATACTTATGTGTGTTAGTGTGTGTGATGTGGTTATACGGCAGCTGTATTCTCTAGTGCGTGCATGTGTGTGTGCAGGTTTACGTGCCTCTATGATAAATGGCAGCCAGACATTGGGTTAAGAGACGAGGCAGCACAGATGGACTCCTGTTTGTGTCCATTTTTTGCCAACATAACACAAGACCCTACACATACAACCCACACATGAACATGCAGGCAACACATACACCAAACAGTCCATCTTTCACTAATTTTGCACAATAGTCAATAGGGTTCAGCCCTGTGACGTGTTATTAGTAAACGCAAACTAACCGGTGGAAATTGACCCTCTCTCATTACAGCTATCCTATCATTTTTGGTTTTTTGGCCATTTTCTTTGCACCCCCCACTACTTTTCGCCAATCATTTTATCCTGTTTCCCCTCATCTGTTGTCCTGACTAAGTACCTTTTACTGGCAGAGTAATTTTCCCAGTCTCTTTACCCCTTAAGACTGACTATGGGGTGAGGTAGTGTGTGGGTGTGGGTGGTAGGGGGTGATGGAGCTTTTTAAAAGGTTGAGCTGAAGGGTGTCTTCTGTCTACCACATCCTCCTTCCTGATCCAGGAAAACATACCCAATTCCAGGACTCCAGCCCCCCCCAGCCTGCCAGCCCCATCCTCAGCCAGGGACTTTCCAGAACTGCCCTGCCCAGCTAAGGAGAGCACTAGTCAGCCAAAGTCAGGGTATAGCCCCCTGTGTGGGGCTCAGTGCACTATAATGTGGCATAGCAGGGTATGTGTTGTCATATAGCCATGGAATCAATCTATTTAGCCTGTAATAGTGACAATCAAAGTTAAAGGTAAAAAAACAACAGTTAATGACACATGCATCAAGAAGTTAATGATCACATGAATCACACCTCCACAAAGTACAGTATTTACTAGATCAAAAGTATTGGGTTACTTTTTGAACTGGTTATCTAATAAAAAACCCTCAGAGACTGGTGTGATTCAGCACTACAGGTGTGATCACAGATCTAAACTGCTGTATATCAAACACATGGACCCTTCGTGATAAACTCCCATCATAAACAATACTGTAAAACACAGATTACACATCTGACCTTCTCCCAGCTTCCCTCCTTTACAACTCTTGGGTGATCTCACATTCACTCACACAGCTGAAAATCAAACCACGTTTATGGGTGGTAAAATAGAGCAAGTGGCAGTAGTTCTGTACACTGTCAATTTGACCATGTGAGTCAATCAGCAGTCTGTGTAAACACAAGAGTATTACACTAAAATACAGCAATGTGATCAATTTACGCTGATTAAATTCAAGCTGTAGTAATGCTTCGATTGTCTTTCAGACAAACTTGAATCTAATTTAAAATAAGCGTTGTGCCTGAAAAAGCAGTCTAAGTTCAAATATGAATTGAACAAACACAGGCTCCCAGAACTTACTCAGATGAAACATTTCACACGCAAAAAGCAACGGTTTTAAGAAAACAATGCTGTAAGACTCTAAAGCAATGTTTACCAACTTTAAGACCAGTATTGACTTTGAATCTTCAAAACGCAAGACCTTTTAAAGACCTACCACACATACACCACCCTGTGATATATTACCTGATGCCAGAAACAGCTACATGGGAAAGTACCTATTTCTTAAGTTGTGACTAAAATGAAGCTGGCCACAATGTAAACACATGTCAGAACGATGACTGACCATTTCCCATTTTAACTCTCTGTCCACTCATCCTGGTAGTGCTAATTTTTGTCCTCACTACTCCCTATAAATAAGCGAGATTAGAATGTCTGAATATAGCACTCAGAGCCCAAACAAAACCCACAGACCATGGGCTTCCCGCTCAAGAGCAGGTGAAGGGGCGGGTTGCGTTTCCCAGCCCAGGAGACGGGGCCTGAATCTGGGGAAGATCGGAGTCTGCCTCCCTTCAACTTCCCCGACCAAACGTGACACAGGGAGGCTTTGTTTGGAGAAACGTATGAGAACATTCAGCCCCCAGGCAGCACTGACACATCACTCTTATCTAAGATTGCCAGTCACTGTTGTGCTAACTAACACCTGACAAACACACATACTACATACACACCAAGAACTTATTAGTACACAGAGTACCGGTAAAAGTAGAGAGAGATTTGACCACATTGATATGACGATTACAAAATGGCATTGTAGATGTATGCCCATAGCGTTAGAAGGGCTATGGGGAAAGGATGGCCATGCAGAGGATGGCTGTGCTGCACATGTCATTACAGCACTTCCAGTAGTGTGTGACAGGACAGAGAGGAGGTCAGCATGATAGCAACATCCTGGAAGGACCCAACCAAAATACCACATCGAAGGACATGATCTGTAAACCATACGCACCCACGCTGGCATATAAGCTTTCAGTGGGCGACTATCTGTCAGTGCCGCACATACACACTACTTTCTCTCAAGCACTTATCCCCTCACTCTTTTCAAAATGTCTCTCTCTCTCTTTCACACACACACACACACAC
>NC_045739.1:7485493-7508358 GCF_008692095.1 Etheostoma spectabile
CTCTATCGCTAACTTCAAATAAGCTAAACGCCACAGGTTTAATAAAGGGATTTAAAATAACAGCTATGTCCGTTTTACACCGTGAAAGTCAAATTAAGATGTGTTGACGCAGGCTTGGTCACTGCTCAGTGAAACGGAGATGTGAAGGCTTTAGCCGTGGTCACATGGAGCTGACTCCCAGCCTGCCATGAACGGAGAGCGCCGACTCAGCTGGACGCTGCAGCTCCTACCTGTTGACTCACGCTGATGACATCACCATGACTATTCTGGTTACATCAAACCAGACACCAGAGCTCAGAGACCGTGAAAGAGAAAGAGAAATAGAGAGGGTGGGAGGCTGAGGACTGGAGAAACACAGAGAAAAGTGAGGAAGGAGAAAGAGAGTGATGGCAGCGGTGGGGGGGGGATCAGATGACCATTAGGTCATAGCCTGCAGGTCTACCGGGACAGGGCAGACAGCCGGGTCAGCAGATCCCGCACCTGCGTGAGTGAGATTTAATGCTGAGTAGGAGGACTGATGACTACATCATGGTGCCTGAGAATTTACTTGACTGGCATGGAGATCTGTGTCCTTTTTGGAGTATGAGCAAGATCAAAGACAAGAGAACGAGGGAAAGAGAGAGGGTAGCTGAGTATGTTAGTCTGTGGTGTGTATTCTGTAGCAGAATACACACACTGAGCCTGCATGAGTTGCGTGTGCATCTGCGTATGAGTAAGTACAGTACGCTATGTAATCAAGACAGAATAGTGTGTATGCGTGTGCATTCTGCAAAGATCATAACCAGAACTTAGTGCTGCTGAGTCAGTTACATATCTGTTCATTTCCTCAGTAAGAACTGTACGTACCACTGATGTGGTCACAACAGACTAGTAGAGACCAAACCAAGCCCAACAATATCAAACCAGACCAGGAAAAACAGCACACAGCTCGCCAGCTGCCTCCCGCAAACCCAGACCGGCATGCATGAGTCCGTCAAAGATTCCCACTTAGGGGAAGAAAACAGCCTTCCAGGCAGAGCCACAGCCCAGTCCAGGAAGCAGCTTTCTGCACCTGGATTAAGACACTGGGGTTAACATGTATGTATGGTTACACTTAGGACGGAAACCAGACGGACAGACAAGCAAACAGTGAGTCTACAGACAGACTGAACTGAATCTGAACACTCCTCCATGTCAAATCCGATTTTCTGTTTCTAATTTGACTTTGCATAACAATGGATGAGTCTAAGGCTGACAATATAAACACACCATGAGTGAAAGATGAGTGGCCCCAACAGTAAATATAACTATTCCCACTATATCACCCTCTAGTGCTGCATTCTTTCATCAAACTGGTGATCCAAATGTATGATCAGATGCATTCATATGTTTCCAGTTTGGGCTTGATGAGTTTCACCCTGCTGGTCTCTTTAAACTACACCCACACATGCTCATCTTGTCCAAATAATTAACCCCCGCACTGGTGTGCGCACACACACACACACGCTCAAACACGTAAACATAGGCTTGAAGATTATCTACTTGATCTAACATACTATACATTTACAGTGTTTTTATAGGTTTTAGGAATCAGCTGTTTGTCTGGCGTATTCACATATCAGCACATTCACCCAATTTGTCTGTCTCCACATGTCTACAAATGCATGCACACATATATACATATTTTGCAGGGATATCCACAAAATAAGGAGGATGGGGGATCAACTCTGCATAGACAATTATATATTATACTAATATACACAGGTAGACACTGTAGTGGGCACAGTACCTTCATTTATAGGCACTCATAGGCAACACTTAACAGCAAAGAAAAAGCCTATGGGGCTTCTGCACTGATAGAACAGATCACTTGGAGCTCATGGTGACATGTAGTGCTAAACAATTAGAAAATGTATGTTGGTAATCAATTAATTGTTTAAGTTATTTATCAAGCAACCATGTCAAACATTTGAGAAGCTCTTGCAGTCCCATTTAAAAATGTACTTAATGCAGAAAAGGAACTTCACGTTGCATTTAAAGTATTTATCTCTGGTTGCTTTTAAAAGAATTGCAGTATTGTCCAATAAAATGATGCAAGTATTTGTATGAATAATTCAGCCAAGTTGATGAAATGGAAAATAAAGGGGACACATTCACAGAAAAAAAGAAAGACAAAGGAGGAAAGAGAGAAAGAAAAATCTGTGTCATCTCAGATGACACAGATTTTAAGACCTTCTTGTGTAAATGAGGTATTTTCCTTTTGTACACTTGCTGCCACACAGCCTGCATGGAGAATAAGACACACGCAAGAGTAGATACAGTGTGAAGGAAGGGAGTATGGGACGGAGAAAGATGAGAAAAAAAAAAGTCTTTGATGTTGGTGCGTCTTTGTCCATGTCTTCTTCCAGTGCAAGCTGTCTCATGCGTTCTCTTTACCCATCCCCTTGTTGGTGGTTAGGGAGTAAATCCCAGCATCTTACATACTGGTTGTCCACTATTCCTCCAGTCTCTTCCTCCCCCCTATGCCTCTAACTCTCTCTAATTGCCTCTTTTACCCTCTAGCCTGAGTCCCACTGAAGGCTGGATCCAGCAGCTCTCTGTGGACTGCTAAGAATCCACGTGGACAGGATAAGAAAGCACATCCTGTATCTGCCAAGTGTCCCCAATGCATTAAGTCCAGTGTGCCACGATTCCTCAATGACAGAATCTCCCTGGGACATGAGACACTTCCTAATGGACTGGATTGAATAGATTAATCCTGGAGGAACTGGGAAGCTGAACAGAGACACTCACTTAAGAATTTTAGTTAGCATAGAATTGTATTGTGATCAGTGTCATTTACATTGCAACAGTCAGTTCAGGTGGACTATTTGGGATTTAGGAGGTGCATGTTTACATGTACGCAAGAAAGCAGGGTAGAGGTAGAAACCAGGTAAAGGCAATGAATCAAAGAATACATTATAACACACTGCTATAACCTGATTATCATAAGTCCTGTTGTAATCACATTTTTCTCAAATATATTTTTATAACTAGGATGGCTTATAATATACCAATATTATAACAATTTGATATTCAGACCTACTTCCCGCCGTGATTGGCCAGCTGTAGGGGAGACCAGAAAGTAAGCAGCGTTTGAACTTCGTTCTCTAGCTCTCGGTTGTAATGTGTTACACAATTATTAGTGGCACATTTCGTATGAACAAACGAATGCCACACTATGAATGCTGCTATCCCCAGGTTTGTTGATTTTTTCACTTTGCCTTCAAGTTTGGCCGTTCGGAACAACTATAACAAACCGTCTTACAAACTACTTCTGTTGGAGCAGTCCCAACCATTAGTGAGCAAAGGTTTCAGAATTTTTATTTGAACACATTCAGTATAGGGCTGACGCGTGCTAACTGTACCGGACACACTGTACAAATGGTCAGAGACGCTCTGCAGCACAACCAACTGTCTGTGTTAATGTGTAAGCGCCCTAAGAAATTCAGTTACTGCAGAAAACAGACAATAACCCGGCTACTTAACTGTGAATAAAGACTGTTTAAATAAAGGAGGCTGAGAGCAGCATGCTTTATACTCTATGATGTAACAGGTGCAGATTAGAATGAGAGAACAGTTATGGTGTGCGTGATCTGCTCGTCAGACAAAAACAGACCTGCTGTTTGCCCTCCCCTTAGGCCTCTTTCTGTATCTCTCACGCTCTCCTTTTTTCATGTCATCACCCTCCCTCTTCCTTTCAGTAGCAGTGGCAACAGCCCGTGTGGTGTCTCTGTACGTTTCTGTAAGTGTTTGTTTGTTTGTTTGTCTTTGTTTACTTCACAACAGCTGGATAGGGTTTGTACTCTTAAACCTGGCTGTGGGACTCATCATTGATGTGAAGAGAGAGAGAGAGAGAGAGAGAGAGAGGTGTTGTCACTGGTGCATTTTGCAGTTATGAGACATAGAAAACATAAGGTTGAGCGTGAACTCACATATGTTGGTGATATATTTTACAAGATACTGTTATTGCTTTACATTGCCACCAAGAGTGGTGCATCTGGATATCTCCCAGCAAACAGTGAGATATAATTACCAAAAGTATATGGTGTGGCCAACTGCATGCATGTAAATGAATATGAGTGTGTACCTGAGTTTGTTTGTGTTAGAGAGAGTGTGGGGGATAGAGAGAGCGAGCACACTGCGCTGTGATCCTTAATAAGTGCACTCGGTGTATGATACAAATTCCTACAAGGTGCAGATAAATACACAGCCATCCCCCGGCCCCCCTTCACATCCCTCGTTCTTTCTTTCTCCTGTCCTCCTACACATCCTGGCCCTTTCATGTGCAAAGCAGATGGAGTCAATTGACATGCTAATGAGACAAGGGCTGCTGCACAGCAGTCCCGGAGCCACTCCACCACACATGGACAAATGTGTACATATACAGTGACTGCATATCGTGCATGTGCATTTGAGTAGGTCCTCCTCAACTAAACCACCCATCCACCTACCCAGACACACACAAGAACACATGCCGGTATGTATAATTTGACTCAAACTGTAAATAGTTTTTTCTAATAAATGATGAAACAACAATATTTGTTGGTGGACTTGAACTTGGAAGCTAGGAACTGTATGTTTGGAAAAGTATACACAAGATAACCAACTTCAAGAACAAAAGAGTAAGACACTATAATGCTATATAACTTTGTTATTCATTATAGCCAGTTTGTCCTTTAGAAAGATGCCTCTAACTGTCATATCAGATATTTGTTATGTAAAGAGGGGAAGAATATAGATTATTTTTTATTATTTAGAAAAATGCCTCAGGATTAAGCTTTGTAGAACCTATTTGCAACTTCATAAAATCCCATAAAAATAATGATATTAAGATTTACATTACAGTATCACTGAGTGCATTACCCGTTTCATAAAAACCCATAAAACATGAAAAGATACCAAAAGTTTATCAGTACATTTACTAGTGCCAGCCTGGGTCAGAGACTCCCATTTGAATTTGCAAGGTCAGCATGGCCATAGCAGCTTTTCTTTTAGTTAGCTCACATGTAAACTCCACACGTACATAAAGAGCTACAACTGGTTTCAATGGGACTATAAGGTTATAGTTTAGTTTAAAAAGAAACAAAGGTCAAATGTGTAATACTGTGTAAGTGCATAATATTGTGTATGCCTCTGTACTCCCCAGGTGTGTGTGTGCATGTAAGTGGGTGTCCTCTTGTTGACTCATGTATCAGAGTAAGTAGAGGTGTAAAGATTAATCGATACATATCAGAAAACCATACAAGAGTCGCAACAGTATATCAAAACAGAACCACACATTTAACACAAATTCTGTAAAAAGTGTATGTCTGCTTCAAGCCATCCACAACTTTCCCTTATTATAAGAAATATGGACTACTACATACAATGTTGCCTGACATTTACACTGTCCTATCAGTCTTCAAAATGCAGGGGTCACATAAAACACGTCAAATGTACCACAAACTTTGTTACTTAACAGAGAAGGCGACAGAGTTACAGAGACAGCGTTAGTAAAGTAAGCTTGTTGTCCAACCATGTTGGAAATCATATGTGTTTATTGTTGTTTTGAATAGCCATATTGGAAGGCAGAATAAAAAGATGGCTGTCATACAGACAAGCAAGATGCAATAGTTGTTTTAATGTGCACAGCTGGCAGGGAGTGAGTGTGAGGCTGTTGGTTACAGCAAACATTGGCAGCTTAATGCTAGCTTTAGTAGCTAATGCTAACAACTAGCACCTACCTTCTCCAAGTTGAAGACTGAACGAAGGTATTTTTTTTTTACATTTTTTATTTACATTGATATATGACAACACAAATGGAAATACAAGAAGGTTGACACTGACCTGGGAACTTATGTAAACAATACCCACTCAGCAGCATTTTAGTGAAAACTCCCTAGGGCCTGGCTAAAATTTGTATCGGTAGGGCAGAGGATGAGGACCTAAGAATTGATGAAATTCTTTATTAGGAATAATCCCTTGAGATGTGACATCTTGTTTTCGAGGGGTCCTTAGGGAATTAGGGGTTTTCTTGTTCAGTATTTGAAATACAAAATTAGGAAGGAACTGATTTGTTTAGTTCTGCTTATATTATATCAATCAAATGTATAATGCTTTGTATTGGATCGTTGACTGTATATCTATTAAGGTCACGTCCGCCAGAAAGAGTTTGAATGCAAACAAGATGCTATTCTAACTGGGATGTCAATGGCAGCCTAATTGTTTGACCTACTGTATGACCTTAATTGTACGAGCTTAAATCCTTAGACAGTATTTATCCACAGTATTTTATTGCACAGTATGTTCTATGTACAGTATGTATCTTTCAATAAAATGTTGTCTCTCAATCAGTTGAATCTCTTGATGTTCCAAGCATCACTCTCAAAAGCTCAGGTACATTAGTTGATGGGTGAGTGCACTGAGCAGCCCTTGAGGCCAGATTAACAGGTGACATTTACGAGGGTGTGAGCGTGTGTGCGAGACTGGCATGGCCGAGCACTGAGTGATATAGGTCTCCCTATCAGCAGACAGGAGTCAACTACTCCCACTACTCCCCACCCTAAAGGGCACGCTTTATAGCCAGATCCTGATATACGCCCTTTCACGCAGCAACTTTTATTTAGGAGCCCCCTGTTGAACCCCTGTCTCCTCTGGCTCACTATTTATGAACTTATTAAAAGACCGGTTTGGTGTTATTCAATGGTGGTTAGTTACGTTTTATTGGAAATGTAATGAACTAACTAAATTCGACCTCTTCTCACATTATCTTGTTTTATAGCGTTTTTTGTGGCAATTTTAAAAGAGATGAGTATCTTATTTGAGCTGTTTTTTCCGTATGTCTGTTTAGTTGGTTTATCTTATCATGTACAAGACATGTCGTTTATAGGGCTGCAACTCAAGGTTACTTCCTTATCAATTATTCTGACAATTGTTATTTGTTTATTCTATAAATGAAAACTGTCCATTAAAATTTCCCAGAAACCAAAATGTCACAATGAGGTAAAACAGAAAAAGAACATTTAAGAACCTGGTATCAGCAAATGTTTGGCATTTTTATTTGAAAAGTGAAACAAAAATTTCTATTGATTGACTGACTAATTAACAAGATCGAATCTTAATCTGTTATGTCTCATGTCATTGCATTGAACATCAGTTTGATTTTTTTTTGTGATTTTGCATCCAGTAAATTATTATTATTATTAAAATTAAACAATATATATCAATATTGTATATCAAAAACATGGTTTTTATTCATTGATATTTTACTGATTTCTACCATGTCCTCCAGCCCAACATGTAACTAAACACTAACATATCTATCAAGTATGGGCTCATAATAGCACTGATTTACTAATGCTCTTCTTATTATCTCTCTGACACAGTAATCAGGAGGCCTCTTTAAATATTCATTGTAAATACTGGTGGCGCTGTGCAGTGATCTCTTTCCAGGAACAGGTGGGGGAGGAGGGCCCCGCTACTCCTCTCCTCAGAACCAGGAGACAGTTAACTGTGCCTAGGCAGGGCCTTTACACCTCGCCCCCGGCCCACCACATGGCTGGGACTAGGCCTTAGCTATTAGATAAGATCAATGCTGTTATATTTATTAATCTCAGCAGCCTTTAGTGCAGTCCCCCAGGCTATGGTCCACTCTGAAGGCATTTCTGCATTCTCTTTCATTCTACATACACTCATAGGTCTTTCTTTGAACTACCTTATTACATACACTTTCCCTGCTTAGTCAAAAAGATTATAGCATAACTGAAGCTGAATGAGTCATAGCTCAAGTCAGACACAGGTGTAGTGTGTGTGTGTGTGTGTGTGTGTGTGTGTGTGTGTGTGTGTGTGTGTGTGTGTGTGTGTGTGTGCAGCCTAGTAATTGGATGGACTAGATGAGAATACAGTCAGACATAGGTGGTGAGCAGAGGGGTGTTAATTTATGACTAACACTTAGACACAGGATCAATTGCCAGTAAATGTCTATAGGCTCAGAGTGGTGAACACTTTAAAGTAGGGAATGCTTTAGACATAAATGCCTTAGAGATAATTTCAACAACCCCATCCTCTGCCATCATGCACAATGAATTTTTAGTTTTAATTTTTATATTATTACATTACAGTCTTACAGTTTATGATGTGCTCAAAAACCAGTATGCTGCTTGTTTCTAATGGAAGGTTTGAAAAATGACTAAAAGCTAAAATATGTACAATATGTTATTTTCTATCTACCTGCCTCATGGCCTTCCCATTGCTGATCCAAAGACACTTGAAGGTGGATGCCAGATTTATAACCTTAGGCTGTTGCTTGGTTATGTGTCAATAGGTGGACAGACTTATTTGTCTCAATGTGATGAAAGATGCTCTAGTGTGTAGATTGTTGATTCTCAATTAAACCTTTGGGATTGTGGGTTGGAACTTGGAAACATTATCCAGCACAGAAGCCGACAATGAGCACATCAATATATTAGATCAAATATTAGAAAAACCTGTACATCGGCAGCTCAGGGTCCTTTGCCATCTTTCTGCTAGCTTCTCCATAACTACCTATGTATAAATGCATAAAAATAAAAATATCCCCCTCTAATTGACACCCACACACACCTAATACTGCTTAACAACTAGGGTACTTTAAGAATTTGCAGCAGTCTGTAGGGATACTTTTTGCAATACCAGTAGCTATATAGTATTAATATTATATTGTAAGGTAATAGTCACCGTAATATTATAGCAGTAATAATTGAAAACAACGTGGTAAAAGTAGTATCTTTGTTACAATGATCACCAGAAGGTGTGTGATGGACGCACCTGCTGCCACACAGATTTAGGCTCCATTTTCACACTATTACGGTTTGATTTTAAAACATGTTTTTAAAATAAAAATGTTCTCTGTCCTTACAAGCACACAACTGTCAGAACTAACCTCCATACTAACATGCCTGAAAACGCATATCATCGACCATCGTACAACGAGCATGCACGTGCCGGTGTAAACACAATGCAAGGCTGATAAAGCAGGACTCTCAGCTGACAAATGCTGCTTGATTTTATTTAACCCAATTTGACTCTCCTTTGTTACCACAATGTTTGTGATTGAGTTACACCACAATCAAAGTTTCTTCCCCAATGCGGTGTTCACATTATTTAGTCCACCCCCTGTAGATTATGATCTCTATAAGATTATAGACTATAGTAGTTAGCAGAGAGACCTGTGCATCCCGTATGACAATAATTAGTAATAAGTGAAATGCGGACTTCTAATCACAGTGGACACAGCACCTACAGTGTTGAGGGAAAACATATTTGTGTTTAAAATGCAGCTTCAAATTAAGGTTCAGCTGGTTGAGTCTTGCTTTTGTGATTTGCTCAGCAGCTCGTTTACAGACTTTAAGAGTTGTGTGGGACGATACAGATCTGTTGGCAAGCACAATGTTTCCACTTGTACCTATGCTCGGTTGAATGGGATTAATAAAGTTCTCAACAGTATATCACAATATGGCAGTCATAGTGGTTGCTGCACTCAAAAATTCATTGCAGTGATACGGTAACCCACTGAATAATCCAACTGCAAGGCCATAGAGAAAAGATACCTGACGTTATCTGTCACATTTTGTGAGTGGACTTTTAGTAGAACTCGTGTGATGGCCACCTGTGGAATATCAGTGTTTTTCTCTTCCCAGACCACAGTGGCACTACTTCTCTCCGTCTGCAGAATTTCCCTGAGCTGAATAAGCTCGGCATTTGCCTGGGAAAGTCTTTTTTCTTCTCCCCTGGGCTCTGTAAGAACTCAGGGCAATTCCAAACAATACAAGCTGGAGATTGCGAGTGTATGTAAGCGTGATTGTGTGTGTGTGTGTGTGTGTGTGTGTGTGTGTGTGTGTGTGTGTGTGTACGCCTATGAATGTATGTCGGAGTTTTTTGCCTCCCAGAGGGGCGGAGGTCTATGTTTTGACAGTATCAGGTGTACAGGCTTTAATCTCATTCCCTCTTTAACTCTCTCTCCAAGTCATGCATCGTTCATATTAAAACAGAACAGAAAGACAAAAAGAGAGAAAACTATTTCTGAATAATAAAGGACAACCTGTGTGTTTCCAAAACTTAAGGACCCTTCCCTTTATATAAATAATCTGTCTCAGGTATCTGTGTCTCATATCTGACTAATGCATGCTACTGTAAACAATCACACAGTGAGACACGATAGGTTCAGGAAACTGTTGGGCAGAGAAAGAAAGAGATTGAGAAAATGTGTGTCTAAGTAGAAAATGGAGAAAAAAAATAGTGTTCTGAACAGGCTCAGTGGTGTATGTTGGGTGGGTGTGGGAGGATGGGGGTTAAAAACATCAAACAGTCAGCCTTGCCCTCCAGGCCACCTCTGACCGGGACTCTTTAGGGGTCAGGAGTCTTAGTAGATACTTAAACCTTTCTGCAGAATTTTGACCTGTCCTTCCCTTCTGGCCCGCCATTCCCCAGCCTCGCCCTTCCCATCGCACTATGCAGCCCACCAATAATCCTCAGCCAATCAATAGTAACTGTTCTCTCGATAATTCATAACATTAACATACACTCAATGGCCCAGCGGATGGATGGGGAAGACATAGGAGGGCCATCATTCCAGTATCGATCCCCCTTAGAGGGAGTCGATAGGCGGCGAGGTGATGGAGTTATAGCCTCCTGCCTCCTGGAGGTAGAGCCACAACAGAGCCTCAAATAAACAGACAACACACACGCCGCTATTGTTTCATGCCCACAGACATACGGACAGATACTGACACAAGCTTTCAGTGTGTGGGATGTACACATGTACTGTACGTGTGTCATTCGTACACACAATGCTGTGCCAGAGTCACTAACAGAGATAAGAAGAAACCCTTTTAATTACCCCCCTGAGCAGGGACCTGCTTTTCTATCACCACTCCGTCTCTGCTATTACATTTATCTGTATCCCTTCTACGCTGTCCCACATCGTTCCATCTTCTTTTTTTCCCTGCGCTCCCGTTGGTCCTCTCTGCCACTCCACAGGGTTCCCTGTCCCCTAAGATTTAACTACAACTTTTGCCTTTTGATTTCATGTCCCCATTGCTCCACACCTCCCCAGCTCCCATGTACTGCATATCCCCCCGTGCCTGTTTCTACCTCTCATCCTCTCAGAGAATCAGCTAGCAGCAAAACCTCAAATCATTTTGCCTCAGATGTCCCAAAGTAGTCTAAAAGTACCTAAAAGTATTCAGGATACATGAATAAAAATGTGAGTGATCTCTTGGAATGTGCACACTAGAGCTGGGCCACAATTAAATATTTTAATCGAATGACAGCCCAAAAATGATGATTATGTTCAATGGAATTAACTGTATTTCACTATATATTGTGTACTGTATATTATGTCAGACAAACCTTTTCACAGATTAAACAATACTTGGGACAAATACTACAATTTGCTTGGGACCATTACATGTGACTGATTTTTGAAGAAGGATACCATGATAAACTAAAAGAGCACAGACCTCCGCCAAAGCATGCCCTATCTCAAAATGTTTGACCCAAAGTGTATATGCCAGCTCTGTCATACCAGTCAGACAAATAGTACAGCCAGTAGACTCTTCCCTCCTCTGTTCCCTTCTCCCTTGTGAGACATAAAGCACCCTTCACCCATTTCCTCCAGCTTCTCATCCTCACTTCCACATCTTTCCCAAAGCCCCACAAGGGCCCTACACACAGCACCCTGAAATATAGACTGGCGTAATGGCCCACTAAATTAACTCCTTGTAAGCGTGGTTTAGGAATGGCTGTAATTAGCATATAATAGGTGTGGGAGAGGAGGTAAAGGGCCAGGCCTGCCCTGGGGGCCGCGAGGCTGGGGCTGCCGCCCTCTCTCGTCTTCATCTCTAATAGCGCCGCAAAGTTCAGCCTTATAAACATGTCAGTGAGACGCGTGATTAAACGGCACGGTCATTAGATAATGGATCCTGTACCTGTGGGCCGCCTATCACTTCCCCGTCAGGACAGCTCAGCGCTGCCTTGGCTAAGTCTGCAAACACACACACATAAGCACACATATGACTTCACAGTATCTTCTTTTATTCTGCTAACTCCACACCAAAAAATCCACATGCAGGAGATAATAGGTACAAGTGAGAAGAAAGAGAGTGAGAAAGAGAGAGAGACAGTGAGATAGAAGGAAAAAAACAACCCCAGCACAGAGCAGCACCCTGACTGATGTAGTTCCAATAATTGCAAGGCCCTGCTTCCTCATCCAAGTGCCTTTTACTTATTTAAACTGTTTGCTTTAAGCGCCACTGAAGCCAATTAGGAGAGGCATAATTCAATGGGGCAGGGAATGAAGGGGGTAGGAGGGCTGTGCAAAGGAGGAGGGAAGAGAAAAGAAGAGAGGACACTGCTTTTCAGCAAGCCCTTCATCCTTTTCCTGCTTTGACCTCTTTCCTGCACTTAGTCACCCCGATTTAGTCTTCCACACCTTGATTCTTATTATTCTGGGCCTGGAGTTATCCAATCTATCTAAGGAGATAGACTAATTTTACTTAACTAAAAATAATAACTGAAACAAAAGTAATGCTTAACTAAAAAAAGATTATGGAGAAGAATTTGATATTCAATGAACTGCAAAATCACTATAGCCTACTAATTCTTTTGATAAGCCACTGAAAGGCATTCACTTCAGTTTCTAGCACCCATTTAATTTAATCTGGCCTTCCAGGTCTTCTTCTCTCTTTTGATTTTTGGATGGATACTTGGCCAGTTAACCCAGCCATTTTTTTCTGTCAAGGCACTTCCCCCAGAAGACTTGCTGGTCTTGCACAAACAACAAGGCATTACAAATACCATTAAAGATAATGGTATTGCTCATGTTAACAAGCCATCAGTTATACATTTAAATGCACACACTTACGCACAAGCTCATATCCTAATAAAGTGAACCTCTGCTACAGTCCAAAAGTTATAATGTTACAACACTTTTACTAACACTGCCGAAGGAAAAAGCAGCAAAATCTGAAATGGTAAAGAACAGATACATGCGTTTATATAAACATGCAGGCAGGGAATGTATGTGCACAAGCTGGACCATTTGAGTATCATTCATATTTCAATTTAAGAGTCTAAGTAAATGCAGGAGCAGAAGGACAAGTCACACAAAGAGGATAACATTAACGAAAGAAAGCAACTGTGGTTCACTTTGTGTGTGGGAACCAGTGGATAAACGATGCTGCACTGGAGATGCAGGGAGGACAGACAGTAAGAAACCAAACATTCCATCACACACTTCTTCATAGCTAGCCGCTTCAGACATTTATCCATTCTTTCAGATTAATAAGAGCTACAGCTGGTGGAGCAACGTGGGCTGGCCCAGACTTTCACTCATTCTAACAGCCGTTTAATAAATGTGATTGCAAATGGAACTTGTCACTTGCACTGGGGAGAGCTGGCCAGTCAATACCTCAGCTGGCAGGTGCCTGGGGTCACGTATAAGTCAGAAAGTGATGGATATGTATCCAATAATTGATGTAGGGCAGCAGTTATTGTCAGTTTGGCTCCTGCCTCTATTGCTTATTAAAAGCTGTTGGCCTTAAGTACCAGCCAGCTAATTACTAAGGAAGCAAGGTGACTGTTTAGGAGCCTAGACCCTTAGGCTCTCTGTTGAGAAAAGAAATGAACTAGTCTATTGTTGTAGCACGTGCATGCCTCTCTGTAAGTATGAGTGCATGTATGTGTGTGTGTGTGTGTGTGTGTGTGTGTGTGTGTTTCATCTGAAATCCTGAGCATTTATTTTTTCAGTGAACTTCCTCTATTTCTTTTGGTGAGGCTCTGTTTCATTGTTCTACCAAAGTGGTTTCCTCAAATGTACATTTACTGTAATACAGAACACATTAATCTGATGTGTGAACTCGTGCCTCTCATCAGGTCAAAACAGAAACACTCTCCCTCTCTATTGTTGTCACTGACCTTGCGGGTTATGTCAGAGCCTGAGAAAAGTAGAACGTAGCAAACTTTGCGTTGACCTGTTGACCTCACCCCGCATTGCTTAGTTATTAATAAACTGGCAAGTTTCTTACAGTTCCTGTATCTTGGTTCAAGGTTAATTGTTCAGGAGATGAACTTGTTTGTACTGCTGTCCATATCTCAGAAGAGTGGGAATCTCCGCAACTAGACACTTAAAGTACAGGTCACCGTGTGGTAGCCCTGTGTGGGCAACAGTGTGACACCCTTGTCAAATGAGCACACTCCGCACTAAATTCAGAAGCACCACCGCTACTGCGTCCATGCAGCTTACCACAGCAGCGTATTTCCCTAACACAATCTACCAGCTCATTTCTCAGCAGGGAGAAAGCAGAACGAGGCGTGATAAAGCTTGCCGCAGGCCCTAACCCTAAGACTGTGTGGAGAGAGGGAGGGGAAACTTTGGATGTGACCGCGGCGTGTAGTAATTGTAAAACTCAGAAAGAGCTGCTGAAGCAGAATTTTGACATGTAGCGCTGCTTTTCAGTTCTGATCAAAGGGTCCACCAGAGCAGTAGCTGATAACCCAATCAATTCACTTCTTTTGTTTTTCGCTGAATGATGCACGTTTAGCGCTAACCTCCAGGCAAAGAATGAAGGAAAGAAAGGAGCTAAGGGGGGGAGGGATACAGTGGGGGTTGGGTAGGAAGGTAAGAAGGGGGAAGGTGACAAAAAAGCAAAAAGGGGAAAAAATTAAATAAACTTAACAGATTGTTGGTGAGTTTGATGGATCTATAGAAAGGTATTAAGAGGTGCTGCAGGGGATGTGATGTGTATAGGAGCCGATTAGAATATGAAATGTTTCAGTAGAGAATGAAGTAAAAAGGCAGAGAGATGGAGAGGAGATAGAAAAGAATTACCTGTCTACCGCTCTTGTCCTTCAGGAGCCAGGCAGACTGAGAGCCCCCTACCTACAGAAGACAATCAGTAACAGACCAAGAGGAGGGAGAAAGCGTGTGTTTGTGTGGATGAGAAAGAGTTAGAAAAAGACAAGGAGAGACAGACAGATGCTTCTGTAAAGGTAGGAGGTCATAAAGATCGAAAGAAAGTGAGAGAAAAGCTAATCATTACAGTTTGCAATGAAAAAGAGGCTTCTTAGACACCAATCAATCAATTGGTCAGACAATCAATCAGTCTGTATTTAGTAGGCATCATGTGCTCTAGACAGGCTGGCAGAAAGAGGGAAGAGACATATGAAGAGACATCCAGCTGCTGGGAAACATAGTTGCTGGGTATTGGGAGATGATGAAGCACACGGCATAACAAAGAGACATCCCAGAATATCTGGTGGTGTGAGCCATAGACTGTAAATAAAGATGGACGGCTTGACAGGTCTTCAAAAGTGAAGCCAACACATCTCCGTTGCCCCCTGATGGCTGGTTGCAGTACAGGTCAAAAACCCCGCCCCTCCGCATTAGCGGAAGGGACATGGGCGACACACAAAAATCAAAACACATATAATATAGTGAGAGGAAGTGGAGGTGTGTCACCTATCTTTATATGCAGTCTATGGTGTAAACTGATTCAAGATTGTAGACTGGCACCACATTTCAGCCCTCACAACAAATGCGTACCTATCTTTATGAGATTTGTCCAGCCTACTCTGGCCATGTTTTTTTTTTACCGCGGAGCACAGCTGTTTTCATCAAAAAAGCTCTGTAAAAACCACTGTGAGCTTCATGCCCAGCACTAAACTGCAGCCGAACAAAACAGCATCTAGCTGGTGAACACAGTGAAGCATTTAGCAGCCAAAGAGCCACATATTTCCCTCGGGGAGGTGATAGAAACCAAAAAAAAAGCTAAAAGGATAGCAAATATTGGACTTACAATCATCAGGTAAAAACAAACACAACTCAAAATGAATGCTAATTTTGTTTGGAAAATAAAACCTCACATAATCTTAAATTATGGAAACATGCCCCAATCAATCTACATATAGTTTATATACAATTACAAATGTACCAAAAAAAAGTCTGGTTTCAAATAATGAAACCAATAGTTTGATCGTTGATTGTAATAACTAATCAGTATAAAATATCAATATATAAAACACATTCAGAATTCTGAATAATCTGTCTTTTAATTGCACATACACATGCTTATAACATATTCAGGAGCAATAAATAAAACAATATAGGAGAAATAAATTGAATGAAAGCAATGCATTTCACACCAAGTTGACCAGACATCAAAATTAAGAATAAGCCCAGCAGTATCACATTTTACAAATGTTGTAGTGGCTCTTTCAAGACTTCCACAAAAAATCTGCCAACTCTGCTGTAGTTGGTATAATTTGAGTCACTTCTTGCAGCTGCAGAAGGTGAACATGTGCATGAAGTAACAGATGTCAGCTTTAATGTTCAATTTGTGGGGTCGCCCCCATTTCGAATGGGTTAGGCTGCCGAGCATGAACTGCAATAACCCAGTTCTAGTTCAGCCATGAACCTCTGTAGCATCTCTCTCCCCCTCATTTCCTGTTTCCCTTTACTGTCTGTGAGAAAGGCACAACAAATAAGAAACAAAGAAAAGTCACTGTGTTAATAGCTGACAAAGTAATGAATGCCAATTGTTTCAAGTGAGAACCAGGGCGGTGGTGCTGCTTGTGAACTCAATGAGGTGTGTGTGTGTCTGTTATGATCGTTAATTGTCAAAAATGTAGTTTTAAAAGTAATCACATAAGTGGGAACTGTGTGTATCCACACATCTCCACTCCAGAAAATCTCCTCTGTGTATTCCAGCACTCTCCTGCGTGGTGCTGGCCTGCCCTGACGTATGGGGATTAAAAGACGCTAATGTGCGCACAGGGGCCGCTGACCTTCCACAGAGATTGACTTTACACCAGTGGAAATGGAAGCCAGTAAATCAGCAGGCTGCTGTGGCGCTCGTCCCAACGCATCACTCCCTCTGACACTGTCAGCTGAGACAGGAGCACATTAATCACCAACATAGACCCCAACACTGTGCTGTAGGTACAGTGGTGTCCCGTCCATTTATCCATTTAGCACTGACTTTAACATACACACAACGTATACACAAATGATGAGATGGACATGCAAGGACAAGCATCCATGAAAGCCTAAAAGCACAGACAGACTGACAATCTCACACTACAGGTGAAACAGGAAACATCTCTTTATACTTACTTCATTAACAATAAGACTACAATGTTACATGTACAAGGCCTTTTTTAACTTTCAACGCATTTCCCACATTTATAGTATGCTTAGATTTAAATCTAACTGTCTTTTTAATGGTGTGTTATCTTTGCAAACAGAGCACTGCAATCTGTTAGTTTCTGCTTTTTGGTTTTTATCTGTGTGCTGGGACGAGTCTTTTGTTTTTTCGTCTCAGGCAGCCAGGCCTGGTTAGGGAAGAGGAACATCTGTGATAAATTTCACATCGAACCAAATGAGCTCTGGCACAGCAGAGGGCCCATGACAAACTTCCTGCATGTGCTAATATGAGGATGGATTTGGAGGTAGTCAATCGCAAGCTGGTACACATACACATGCATTTAAACACCTAAACACACGTACGTACATGCTCATGGCCAAACACCCAAGTGCATCCACTTATCGTTATCTAGAGAGACGTACAACTCTTGGGATATGTTCCAAAGGAATGAGAGGCAAACAAGCTTAATTTAAGTGTAAATGGAAAGAGAGAAGAAAGGACATGGAAGAAGCATTTATCTTGTAAATAAAACTATCCACACTGGCAAAGATAAACACCCACAGAAAAATAAAGTATATTCAGTTCATTGCTCTCCAGGCAGTGTTGGGAGTATTATCAGCAGTGGAGTTGTTTCAAACTGGTAGTTGATAGAACTCATTCAGTCGTATTGACCAGTAAAGGGTCCCACTGAGACTGCAGTCCCTTTATGGACTGACCCTTAGCATTTCACCATACATAGGCCAGAAGCTAGTGAGGGCCAGGGGGGCATTAACCCTCCTACAGGTCAGGGCCCTAACCCACTACAGCCTGCCAAAGCTCATTCCCAAGCCCAAGTGTGGCCCACTCCACTCAATACCCTTTTAATTGCATTGGGATGGTTTGCGACCTATCGATTAATACGTGTATTTATGTCATCCCTGGCCCAGAGGCTACATTGTATTTCTGTGTGGCATATTCATTTATTTACCTATCTGTCCCGCCCCTCATGCATCATCTATATATCTATCCATCACTCCTCCGAGAGCACTTCAATTCAAGGGCTCACATAATTACTGCAGCCCTATAATTGAGTGCTTTGATTTAGGATTTTTCTGTTCCCTCTCCCCTGCCATCACTCGCTCCACGCTTCTCCCAATGAAAGACAGAGGGATGAGATATGGAAATAGAAAAATGGGAGATGGAAAGTAGAAGATACCCCCCACTCTTACACATGCAGACACCCTCTCTCTCTCTCGCTCTCTCTCTCTTATCAGAATCTACTGTTTCTGTCATCCAAGAGGGGAGGGGTAAGTTGATAATTACTGAGGGAGATTCATGCAAATCAATGCCAAATTAAAGCATTATAAAGGCTTTTATCAGCTTTTCTTTTCCAAATTGAACACGATAAAAACCCATTTGAGAGGCGGGAGAAATGGCCCCCTACCCTTCATTTAAAAAAAAGAAGAAGAGAACTGTAATTATGTTAACACCAATAGAATCCAAAAACCATTTTCTTAACTCACTTACTCATTCATAATTAATTAATTTCTCACAAAACTGGGCAGGAAGAACAATGCAGTCCAGCGTCTCCTCCCCTCTCTCTATTTTCAGGAGAACAAGGGGGAGTGCATGAGATATTGTTGAGTATTGTGACAGAGGGCTCATTTCCATACCTAGCCTAACACGAGGATCCTCTGTTTCCTTAGCTTAGCTCTATCTGCCTCGGGGCAGCAATAAAAGTGTCTCTGTTTTAGAAACAAAGGTGGGTGGACAAGGACGGGATACTGCATCTGGAGCTAAGGGAGGCCTACAGAGACTCAGAGTGCAAGACGGAGAGAAAGGAAGACCGAGAAAGAAACAGAGACAGACAAAATCAGAAGAGACATCCTTGACCACAAATATTTCCTACACCAAAAAAGAAGGAAAATAAGAAAACAGAAAGTATGTCAATTTCCATCGACACAGCCAACAGACCTTAACTTGGGGTCTGTTACCAAAATATGGAGTTCCCTGCATGTACGTCATGGCCAGTTAGTTTGTACCAGCTCTGTAGTTCAAGGCTGTGAGTTTAAGGAGAAACAGGTCTACTGAGTAAAAGAAACAGATAGCTACAAGACAGACACAACAGAGATAAGACCTCGAAGGGAGAGCGATTGAGAGAACGACCGCCTGACAGACAGTCACCTCAGGGCTGTCTCGTCTGATCTATTAGACATTCAACGCTTCAGTTATAGTACACTCAACTGCAACGGCAACGCTCCTGCTCATCCTCCCCCAACCGACGCTGTGACGGGGACAGACCAAACACCCATCTGGAGACTTGGTGGGTGGGGGGTGCAACTGTCCCTGTGGAGTGACAGGTTATCTCTGTCACTCCACAGGGACAGATGCACCCCCACAGGGTCTTTACATGTAACACATGGTCGACACATGTACATACATCAACCTTTGCACCGTAGCCAGCCTGATGTGTGGGTTGTTTGAATGCCTGAGATCTTAACCATCGCGGCCCGTGTCACTCACACCAAACACATACACGCATGCATTTTCACTAAATTGAAAGGCATTGATAAAATACTCATTCCTTAGAAAAAGAAACTATGTTTTGTATGTATGTCTTTTTTACCTACCTATCTATTATTAGACAAGAACCCTGTCATTTACACTGATGGACAACATACGCAGCTGCAGGGTTTGGCTGAGCTGCTACTGTCTGCATTTTTTTGCTGTTTATATCCTTTTTTAGCCTGTGTTTGGAGGGGTCAACAGCGCCAGCCAGAAGTCGCTATGCTGCTAACCCAGGCTAATGTGCTGTTGACAACAGCCCAATTACACAGGACTCCTGCCGAGAAGCAGGAGGAGGGGCTGAGGACAGAGGGTGGGAGCGATGAGGAGTGAAGAGAATAACAAAAAAAGAAAGAAAGATGCCATGAGCGCACATGAGGCAAAGGCTGGAAAAAGAATAAGAAATACAATAAGAAATACAATAAACATTAAAAAAAAAAAAAATGGAGGTCAGGGGAGATTGTACATGTGTGTATATATTTGCGCACGTGTGGTTTAGTGGCGAGGCGTGGCGCTGTGCGAACACAAGCCTGCTGGGCAGAGAGACAGAGGGAGACTTGGTGAGGCAGTGTGGAGCTGCAGGGAGCCTCATTACAACCAGCAGGAGCCTCACTCTGCCTCATCACTTCTGGCTGTATTGGAACAACCACTGCTTACTACTGTACACACACACATACACACACCGCAGCACCAGATAGTATAAGCACAGGCAAGCTGTCCATCTCACAGTTGAGCATCACTTATATAAACTACTTCTGTGGCGGACAAAGACACATTCATAACTTATAACTAACTTTATGGTTGGATCATCATCATTTATTACCTTCAGAGTATGTGCAGGAACACACATTCCAAGTTGTTTTTTGCACCATACTGAGTTACAGATGGGTGACAAATTAAAGAAAGAAATCTGAATTAATTAGCAAAGAAAGATATCAAATGCAGACAGGGCATGAGGAGTCACATCAAGGAACAGTTTGACATTTTGTTAAATACGCTTGTTTGCTTTCTTGAGAGTGAGAAGAGAACACTGACACCACATTCATATGTTTGGTAAATATGCAGTTATAACCAGCAGCCAGTTAGTTTATCTTAGCGTAAAGGCTGGAAACGGATAGCCTTGTTGGACAGCAGACAAGATAGTATGGAAGACAAAGGAGATGATCGTCAAATTTAGGAGGAAAACATCCCACTTCACACCGGTGAACATCCAGGGATATTCAGGTAGTGGAGAGCTACATATTCCTGGGTGTTCACCTAAACAATAAACTGAACTGGACTGATACCACCCATGCACTTTCCAAGAAGGGCCACAGTTGCCTCCATCTGCTGAGGAGACTCAGGTCCTATGGAGTGTGCAGGACTCTCCTCAGGACTTTTTAAGACTCTGTGGTGGCCTCTGCCATCCTTTATGCTGTAGCCTGCTGGAGGGGGGGCAGCTCGGACAGGGACAGGAGCAGACTCAATAGACTGATCAGGAGAGCGAGCTCGATCCTGGACTGTTCTCTGGAATCCATAGAGATGTGGGGGAGAGAAGGATGTTAGCTAAGCTGACATCCATCATGGACAACACCTCTCACCCCCTACAGGACACTGTGGGGTCCCTGAGCAGCTCCTTCAGCAGCAGACTGAAGAAGGAGGGGTACCGCAGGTCGCTGTCAGACTCTACACCTGCACCACCAGGTAGTGTTGTAGTTTCTGTTCCTGTTTCAATTACCCACCACTCACCATGTCTCTATGTACATTTTTATTATCTGTATTTATATTTTTCCATTACTTTTTCAATATTATTTATATTACAGTTACACTTCAATATCATTTATATTATGGTTACTTACTTTTGCTGTATTATTTCATTACATATTATTCAATTTAATTTCACGTCACTTACTTACACAATATTTTTCTTACTATGGCCACCTCACTTTACTTTACAATGCCTTTTATATAGTGCTACTTTACATTCATTCAGTACTTTTTGCACATTGTTGTTTGCCTGTTGTTTGCTTGTTTGTTGGTTTGCTTTTTATTGTGGCAAACTGCTGCTGTAACAAGTGAATTTCCCCACTGTGGGATAAATAAAGTATTATCTAATCTAATCTAATCTAAGAAACGGCTTTAGGGGAGCTGGTAGTTAGATTTTATTATCTATGGACAGAGCCAGACAAGCTGTTTAACCCTGTTGCTGTTCTTTGTGCAAAGCTAAGCTAACAGGCTGGTGGCTGTAGCTTTAAATTTTGCGACATAATGATCATCAGTCTCTTAGCAAGAAAGCAAATCAGAAAGACACTTGTCACCCATCTGGATCTGCTCAGGTAGTACAAAATAGTTTTTGTAGAAATGCTGTAGTAAGACAGGATACGTTGACCAAGTGGTACTGTGAAGAAACACTCACAGCATTATAAATCGGCAAATGAGATCAGTTTAAACTAATAATGCTCTCTAATTAAATTGAAGCTGTACAACACATTACAATCACAACACAGGAAGGGAGAGCTGACTAAAGAACAAGAGGCTGAGAGAGATAACTTAATGAATCGAGAGAAACAATCAATGGCTGAAACACATTACACATGAATGCATTTGAACAAACTTATGTGTGAGTGTAAGCGCATGCACGCACGCACGCACGCACGCTCGCTCGCACGCACGAGTACACACGCGTACAGTCAAAACAAAGCTCATCAGCCCACCAACAACAGCCCTCCTCAGGGCCACAAATCTAGGAACATAAATCAGGACTGGCAGGAAAATGAGGCTTGAGGAAATGGAGAGAGTGAAAAGCGGACAAGAGAGAATGGAAAAGAGGAGAGGACAATGTAAAAAAAAAAAAACAGAGATAGTGGATAAAACAGGCAGGAAATACAGAGAGGAAGTTGGATAAGTATCAGGAAGGAAAGAAGATGTGAAAGGATGGAGTGGTGAAACTGAGGTAAGGGCAAGTAGAAGCAAGTGAGCATCTGAGAGAAAGAGAGAGAGAGAAAGAATTAAATAAAAACGCAATAAAGCAGCCGGTGTGAAATCAATCTGCTTAGAGTTTTGTTTAATAAAAATTCATGAAGGGCTGGTGGCCGAGAGCTCATGAGAAATATTGGTGGCAATGTGGGGGACGCCAGACTTGGAGGGGAGGACAGCAAGGGG
>NC_045739.1:7508368-7509887 GCF_008692095.1 Etheostoma spectabile
GGGGGGGTATTGCTCATGTCTCTGTTGATCGTGTGTGTGTGTGTGTGTGTGTGTGTGTGTGTATTTGCTTGCTTTTGTCTGTTTATCTGTGTGTTTGTTTTGACATCAGTGTGAGTTACAGGGCTGCAGTGAGTCCGTGAGAGAGGGAACAAAGAAGAAAAGGATTGAAGGTCTTCATAATAGCAGCCTTCCTACAGTGGAGAGAAGGAAAGGAACTGACTTACGGGCTTTAAGTCATAGCGTCTGCCTCCACGTCCACGAGTGTCGGCACACATCTTTGTCTTTGTTTCACTCTTGCTCTCCCTCTCCTACTTTCTCGTCAAGGCCTCAGAGTGTGAGGCATGGCAGGGTTATACCAACGTGGTGTAAATCTGTCTGGCACGGCAGACAAGTTTATGTTTTGTCCAGGAGGATGAAACCAGATGTCGGCAAGCCACCAGCATGCATGGTCAGTGTCCATTTATTAGCCTGGTAACAGTGTCATCAAAACTGTACTTTTCAATTTTCTCACATAGCAATGAACATAGTCAATAAAACAAGGTGAGGATTAAATATGTCTTGTGTGTTTCAGGCCTATGTGTAGTGTGTAATAACAATAGAGTGTAAACTGTAATTTTCCCACTGGGGATTAATAAAAAGTATAAATAAATAAACAGGCACATTTTTTCGCGCACACAGAAACACCCATAGAACAGAGAAGTGCCTCAAAAATATACACTACCGGTCAAAAGTATGGGGCCACTTACAAATTTCCATGCCACTTCGATGTTAGACCGAATAGCAGCTGATCTGAGTGGGGGGCTGATCTTTAATGCAATATCTCATTGCCCATTATCGCAACCATTCATCCAAGTCCAAAGGCCCATTCTGTCACTAATCTGATATCATTTAAAAAAAACTAACTGAGAAAACATTGGAGAACCCTTTTGCAATTATGTAAGCACATAATGTAATATGAAAACTGCTGCGCTGGTTAAAAAAAACATGCAACTGATCTCAACTGGTATTTGTCTATAATGGAGTGCAATGGAAATTTCAAAGTGACCCCAAACTTTTGACCGGTAGTGTATGTATGCTAAATTGTTCTTCATAGCTTTTCTGTAACTTCAAAATACATGTATGCAACACAAACACCTATTTAAGAATTAAAAATGTAGACGCATAAGGTAAATTATTACATTAAAATCCCGTCTATAACATGTCATTTAAATTGCTTATTCTACCTGGGAACTACAACCCCAAAATATTTATTTATACGTATTACAATATCTACTATCAGACATGACAAAGAAAAGCAACCAACACATGAGAGTAGAGCTGCACAGTATTGACAAAAAACTAACCGCAGCTTGTGTCCATCCAGGGGAACAACTGACATGATCTTTTCTACTCACCAACTATAAGAAAAGTGTCGGGAACAAGGACTGCCTCTGTACTTGGCCTTTACAGACTTGACAAAGGCCTTTGACTCCGTGGATCGTCAGGCACTGTGGAGCATACTATCAAGGTATGGATGTCA
>NC_045739.1:7509897-7510306 GCF_008692095.1 Etheostoma spectabile
AAATACATCTGTGTACTGAGGCTACTGCATGACGGTATGTCAGCCACAGTTCTCAGCAACAGTGGCTCTGAACCTGGAACATTTATTGTAGAAACTGGGGTCAAACAAGGATGTATCATTGCACCCTAGAGTTGCCACAGGGGATCCCAATACTTTCCAGGACTGATGGCAGGCTCTTCAACCTAAACAGGTTAAAAGCCAAGAGAAAAGTCAAGAACTCCACCATCAGGGAGCTGCAATACACTGCTGATGATAACATCATTGCAGCACACTCCCCTGAAGACCTCAAGGGCATCCTAAATGCCTTTGCCAAGGCTTATAGAGCCCTGGGGTTGACCTTGAACATCAAGAAAACTTCTACCACCACCCAACCAGCCATCACTCCAGCCCATCATCAAAGTGGATAACA
>NC_045739.1:7510316-7521272 GCF_008692095.1 Etheostoma spectabile
CTGGAAAGCGTGGACCACTTCCCCTATCTTGGAAGCATTCTCTCTTTCAAAGCCGATATAGACTCTGAGGTTAGCCATCGCCTGAGTTGTGTCAGTGGAACCTATGCCAAACTCAGAACAAGAGTCTTTGATGAACAAGACATGAAGGCTCAAACCAAGCTCCTGGTTTACAGAGCTGTGATTCTCCCAACCCTGCTGTATAAAGTGGAGTCCTGGACCACCTACAGAAGACACCTGAGAGCCCTGGAACTATTCCATCAAAGAACCTTAAGAAAAATCTTGAGGATCAACTGGGAAGACAGACGTACAAACTCCAGCATTGTGGAGGAAACAAATATGCCCAGCATCACTACTATCATAATGCAGCACCAACTCCAATGGACAGGCCATGTCATTCGCATGACAACAACCGTCTCCCTAAGCAGATCCTGGACTTCCAGTTAAAAGAAGGACAGCGAGCCCCTGGTGGGCCAAAGAAAGGACAATATCAAGACCAGCCTGAAAAGGTGTAACATCACATCTGGTGACTGGGAGGATCTTGCATTGAACAGGGACTACTGGAGAAAAGCAGGTCAGGAAGGTGCAGCACACCACGAAACAGAACTCCGCCGTGCCGCAGAGGCAAAGCGGCAACACCCCAAAGGACAAACAGAGAAAGGCTCCTCCACCACACACCACCTCAATCTTCCAATGACCACATTGCGGCAGAATCTGTGGATCACGGATTGGCCTTTACAGCTACTTGAGAATCCACAAATAAGACGGCCCGACAGAGAGGAGAGTCATGCTCGTCTCAAGTAACCACCGAAGAAGAAGATATTCAGATACAAATTAGAAACTATATATTCTTTACAAACGCTACATATTCTGATAGAACTGATACCCTAAAATTCCCATAAGTCCCATAATGTTCGAGATAAGGGACACTGTCAATGCTTTTTAGAGGGAAATACGTACATATTATCGCAACATCACAGCTCAGTAAAAGACCCCTTAACAAATCTTGAGCCACGTTATGCTAGTGTGGCAAGACTGAAGACTAAATGGCCTGATTATTATTTATTGTAATTTGATGCTTTTCGAATTTAACTTTTGATTGAATCTTGTTTTGCACAGAACTAGTGAATAATACATTGGGAAATAACTTGATGGCACAACAAAATGTGCCAAAGGTCATGAGGGGAGAATACTTCTGCAAAGCACTGTAGACAGGATCCAGCTGCAGGGACGTTCTGGATGCACCCATCCTCTAAAGGTCTTTCACGATGAAAACACACACACACACACACACACACACTTTTCATTATTTCATCATCCTTTGGACCAGTTGAAATTACAGGCAATGAGACATTGCTGTTGACTTTGACCATTAAATATGTATTGTCCTGTAAATTGCTTAGAATACAGTCCGAGTCCCTACAGTCTAATCTACATAATGTAAGTCCAGGACTGCTTACCAGCTGATACAGGCTGCCAGGCAGGTCTGAGGGTCAGACAGCAGAGGTCAGAGGTCAGGATACAGTGGTGATTTAGTATCTACAGTCATGAGTCAAAAGGGCCAGGGCCAAGACAATTTAGATAAGAACCCTTTATCTGTATCCCCTTCCTTTATTTCCTCCTTTCTTTCCCATTTTAAGCACAGAAAGAAGAGTCAGAGGTTAAAAAGTAAAAGCCATTTCTTGAACTTCCTGTTCTTAACCACTCCTTTTAGGCAAGACATACCAACAACTGTGATTTTAACTCAAAAGCTCTTAGTATGTTAAACTGTAGTTTTCTTTTTGTCTATAAACAGCAAAGCGGAGTCCCTTCTTGTCGTCCTCCTCAAGGCCAGACTGTGCTGTTGACGTGCTTACTTTGCACCATGAGTCATGTTACGGTAAGACATGATAGATATCAGACACTTGAGCTTTGCGGTGCTTAATGCAATCAAGCTTAAGGTTCCACCCATGATCTTGGAGGAAAGCTCAAGGTAAAACCAGGAGCTGACTACAGAGATTTCAAAATCGAAAACAACGCCAGAGCTCTTGAAAACTTTATCGCTGCTCTCTTAGTCCAAGAGATGCAACGAGACACCATATTACCAAATGAAACTGTCTGAAAAACGATGAGAAAATGTTTATGGCCACTGAAATACATTTTAGTTCAGTTTACGGTTAAGGGTTTATTAGACTTAGAAACTGAAACTACTACTATGATTTTCCACTCCACAATTTCAATGTTAAACTTTTGGTTGTATCTGCTTCTAGTCATGTCTGTGCATGATTCTTTCAAGGTGGGAAATGTGTCCTTCACACATGTCTCCCATGTTTCTCTGTCCTGTCTCTTGTTACCGCATGGCACACTCCTGCAGCCTGCACACTCCTTCCTTCCTGTCCTATTGTCAGAGAAGGCTGGGAGAATCCCTGCACTCGGATACGAGGCCCTTTGAAATCACATGAACTCTGATGTCCTCACCCCTCGTCACCCTGTCCGATAGTCGTACCGCTAAGGGGCCTGTAGGTGAGGGACAGGACACGCACACATACATGCATAACCACACACAGACACTGAATGGAGGCAAATCTTTGAGTACGGGAGAGAAAAAAAAAGGACAAGGAAAAACTAAATACAGAAAAAAGATAATATGAAAGGCTTAGAGAAAAAAAACAGCTAGGAAAAGGTGAGACGTGCAAGCAGACCAAAAATAAAAACTTTTCTGCCTCAAACCCAAAAAGTGAGAGAGACAGAGGTGCAGAGAGTGAGAAATGCAGAGGGTTGAGCAGGCCTAATGAAGGCAGGAGGCTGCTCCTTGACAGCTGTAATGAATAACACTAAATACTATTAAGTAGTACAATCGCTGTTCATTTAGCGTAATCACTAGCATGGCTTCATGAGAGCTGAGCATCACGGTCACACTTAACTGAGCACTTTATTCCCCCTTCAACTTTTTTTTACCCTTTCCTTTTACAGAGGACATACCTGTCAGTATGCTGCTTTTCACTCGCTTCCTCCTTTTTCACCAACCAAACAACCCAAACTCTCACTTTCCCTATCATTGACCAACTCACTGTGCCATTTCCATATCAATTCCTGTGTCTTCACCAGCTGTTCTGGACAGTATGTAGGCCATTGGTATAGCAATGTACTAATAGCAGGAGGGTAATTGTCTCAGACCATAATGTGTGGTGGTTTAACATCAAATAGGACTGCCCAGCTTCCCCTGCTGTTTCCCGACTCCACCTGAGACAGCGGTCTGGGTCTGTATATATTGGTATACTAGTATAGTCTAGTAAAAGAAGGAATAGACGACAAAAAGTACAAATTCAAGTTCAGATTCAAGATTCAAGTTTGTGTCATCACCAAGATCATTTTACTAAATAGCAAACTATTTTTACTGCACTGTATCCCCCTACCCACACAGCTTTGCCTTAAACTCATTTTGGCAGGGCTAACTTTAAGAGCATAAGGAGAAGGAAAGAGACCCCCTCCTTCCACCTGGGCAATTAAAGTGGGAGCCAATTAAAATGAGTGTAATAGTCCCTGCCGGGTGAGTTGTTAAGCAAGATGGGGGTTATTGTCCTTGGAGGAAATGGCCCAGAACTCAAGACATCTTTGCTCTTCTGTTCGATACACCTGCCCCTTCTGCTCCTCCTGTCCAAACTTCCTGCTCCACAAAAATTAGGCTCTTTTTAACTTAAACTACAACAAGGCACACACTTCCAAAATCTTCTGAAAACTCCCTGATATTGTGACTCTTCTAAGGTGATAAAGAACAAGGAAACTAGTATAAGAAGCTGCCACATTTGCAAAATTCAGGAAAAAAAAAACATACAGGAGAGGAAGAGGGTCTACACTGGGTCAATGGATAAAAGGGATGAATTTCCTCCTCCAACACAGGCCAAATTTCACCCATGTGTGCATGTGAGCGAAGAGATTACAGGAAGGCCATCTGTAGCTTCCTCTGCTGCCCAGCGCTCCAACAGCTTCTACTTTATTACCTTTATTTAAGCAAGAATTGGGGGAAACTCATCTGCACTAGAAGACCTGTTTTTTTATTGCAGAGGTCCAAGGGTGATTCAGAATAGAAAGATATAACAATAATGAGCAATAAAAAAATAACCACTTAAATATACATAGCGAGTATGTTATGGCTGTTTTGCAACAAACATGGCACCGCTGTGGCAGATTATCTTCTCTGGCTAGGTGTACACTGTGTGAGCATGTCTGAATACATCACTCCCATGCTTTAATGTCTCAATCTCAGGAGATTAAGGGCCTAATCAAGCCAGCGTCTGCCCTAATGGGGGGAAATTGAAAGATAGATATGGTACTTTACACAGCTGATTAACCAGCAGACTGTGTGTGTGTGTGTGTGTGTGTGTGTGTGTATGTGTGTGTGTGTGTGTGTGTGTGTGTGTGTGTGTCTGTGTGTAATATTGTAAGAATATTTCACTACAAGCTCATTAAGCTAACCATGTTTGTATTTTTGTCATGCACACAACTACATAATAACAGTTTATTTGCCTGTGGACTACACATATTGTCAAAATGTGTTAACTGATGAATGCATATTGAGATTTGTAGTGCAGCGCTCACACATTTTAACACGGCTTGTTGTGCTGCTTCTGCACGATTGCTCCTGGAGCCCGACCAAAAAATGACCTAGCTAATATTATTGGCCTCAATTAGCTTACAACGGATTTATTGGTATTGCGGTCAGTCGATAAGTACCAAATTAAAGCAAAGAAATGCCAAAGTTGTATTTGCAGTCATGTAAAAACAATGCTGCTATTAAATACAGTAATTTGTCCAAGAAGGACAACTGTTCCACTGTAAAATTCCCCACTCATCTTGGTCACAATTATAAAGATGATAATTATGTAATTATTATGTTAGGTAACCAAATTAATGGATGCTTTCTTTATTAATATTTATTGTTAAAACATATAGTAGCCAATATGTCGTCATCAGAATTTTATCCCTCGAAAATAGTATGACCAATCTTAGATTAATGAGGAAGATACCAATATTAATATTTGGGAGCTTTAAAAAAATCTGGATATTCATATACATTTTTACATAAACACAGAACATAAACAAGAAATCTTAATACCGATCTCTTAGATACCTTTTGACCGAGATACACACTGAGTAAGACCTTTTATCGTTGCAAAATCAACTTGTCCCTGGTCTCTAGCGGTCAAACTATGTTGTGGAGACATGTTTCTAAGTTACATAAACCTAGTTTGACACTGCTGTAGGGCAATTTCTTGGTTTGGGCTTTAGTTGCTTCATTTCCTCAAGGTGTTACAAGGTGAAACTTTCAGGTTAAATTAAATTCCAAAATGCTACTTAATAGTTTCCCAATCCCACTGAAAAGCAGCTTAACATAAATCCACATAAAAAAGTTGGACATTTCTTCCTGAAAAAGAGATTTCACTTTGTGCATGTCAGTAAAATCTATACTTCAGTTAATATATCTGCATATACAGCCAGATTTGGTAAAGGGCGGAAGGGAGAGCAATGCTAAACCAAATATGGCCTCAAGCACAGCAATCTTTAAAACCTTCTTTTTTTTCTTCAATTGAATAGATCTGAGAGAAAATTATTTTTCAAAAGTACTGTTCCAGAGTTCAAGTCCAATTAGTTATTTTTCAGAGCACATTGTAAACAATCCGACCTAAAGGCTCTCTGGCAATATCTGAATTATGCATTGAATGTTTGATTGATGGGAGTGAGCTCCAAAATTATATGTTGATTGAGCGATAACTGCTGTGTCAATAACAAGTGTTTGATAGATTGCTAATAAGTGCTACTGAGCCTGTAACAAGTGAGCAGTGGCTGTGTGTGTGTCTCCGCAGGGACCTGTCAACCCATCAGCCTTATCAGCTGGGTGAGAGGTCTGCATGGCGTCGCTGAATATCTCGTCACCTCTGGCACAAACACTGTGGAATCACAGCGTATCTCCTCCCCAGTGGAGTGCGGAGGGGCTAAAGAGGGAGCTGCACATGAAATAAAGAAACATATGGAAAGAGGACAGGCGAGGAAAGTGTGTATGTGTTTGTATAGTATGTGGGGGTGGGAGTGTGGAAGGGCGAGTACGAAAGTAGCAGAATGTGCATAAAGGTGCAAAAAGAAAGTGTTTTGTGTCAATAGGTGCTGAAAATGTGGCAAACAGAGTGAGATAGCACGGGTACATGTGAAAGAAAAGAAAGCTAGTGTGTGTGCATGATTGTGTTTGTGTCTATGTGACTGTGTGGAGGAGACACACAGAGAGCAGTGGCCTATGCAGTGTGGTGGAACTTCTCTCATCTCAGCGCATTTGGTTTGCTCCCATTCTTCATTAACTCCATTAACAGATGAGCCGCGGCGATTAGCGAAGGTTCCCGCTGATTCAGCTCTCACACCCTCCCCCTTCCCTACCCCTCTGTCGCTACCTCGTTCCAACACTCCTCCTCCAACTCACGTCTGGGGTCTGTTACACCATTCAGCCCAAAGTCATAAGGGGAAATGTACTGTACATACATGCACACACAAAGTGGCACACATGACAAAAACATCACGCCAAAATAATGAACACTTTCTAGGATTTTAAACACAAGACATTTCATAGTTTGCCACTTAAGCCACAATAAGTTAAACACCGGGGTGTGCACAGAGGGCCATAAAGCCTGTCTATCCCTCCCTGCAGTGCCTCTTTATTCAGCTAACAATTTTTACTGCTCTGTGCCATCTTAAAGCCCTCTACTCCTCCAGCGGGCAGTGCCAAGGGGGCAGTCTGCCTGCCGTACACTGTGCCATTAGCCACGGCTGGCTCTTTAGCCAAGAGGAAAAGGGAAAACAGGCACTGATTGCCAAAAGGTACTTTAGAAAAGGGAGAGAGGGGAGAGAAGAAATAAACAAAGAGACAGACAGGAGAAGGAGATGTTCCTTTTATTCCCAAGCATCTGTTCTATAATAGCCCCAATTAACAGATTAATTGGACTCACATTCCTCTGTTCCCTTCTCACTGCCTCTTCCCCTCCGTCATTGTACCTTTACTCACAGTGAGCTTAAAAAAAAAGAAAAAAGAAATTAGGTAGTATCATGTTGCCACTGACTGACTCTTCTGGCTCAGCAGTGATTTGAATCCTCTTTACAGTTGTTTTAGTTGCCTAGACATACACACGTGTCACAGTTCAGATGACATTCCTCTCTGACAGAAAAATGACAGCATTTGTCCACCTATGAGTCACAGAAGACCGAGGCCTCAGTTCTGACTTTTGAGCAGTAATAAATCATACAACAAAGAATCTGCCACTCGGAAATCTGTCTTTCTCTTCGATCTAAGATCTGAAAAGGTACTTGCAACGGTTTTTGGCACATTGGAAACAATAACAACCACAACAACAAAAAGACTTTAAAATGCATAAACATGGGTTTATTAAGGGGCTCGGTGGATGCTTCTTGGATGGATCAGGACACACACGGTTATACACCACGCTATTTTTTTCTCTCTCCATCTTCATCTCCAGTGCTCTGGTTTTGCATCATGAAATTAATGACCTGCCAGTTGACTGAAGTGAGGCTGTTTTTTGTGGTGTGCAGGTTTGTAACTGTGTGTCTGTAGAGCTGTGCACACGGATATCTGTGAATGTGTGCGTGCATGTGGAAATTCTCATTTACATATGCCTTTGGTCTTCTGAGAGAGAGAGAGTGTGTGTGTGTGTGTGTGTGTGTGTGTGTGTGTGTGTGTGTGTGTGTGTGTGTGTGTGTGTGTGTGTGTGTGTGTGTGTGTGTGTGTGTGTGTGTGTGTGTGTGTATATTTTTGTGTTAACGAGAGCCTGTGCTCCAAGCATATCAGTGGCCTGAGGATCCCTGGGTAGAGCTCTTTTTGCCCTTTCTGACACAAGAAGGAACTTGTTATAAATTATTGACACTCCCCAACCTATCTTCTCATTTCCCACCTATTAATCTCTCTCTGCACCCCGCATTGAAAACCTCCACTTCCTCAACACACAAACACTTAAAAAGGGGGAATCTACCTATGTTTCCCTCCAAAGAGCACTGTGTGAGAAACAGGCCTGCCAATTGAAGCCTAACACATTGCTCCTGTCTTGTTACTCTCCCTGCACATCACAGCGTTGACTCCAAGCACCACAGGAAGCTCATAACATACATACTCACGACAAATTAATTTTACCTCTCTCTGAGCATCAACCTCTCCCTGTTTCACCCCCTCTCTCCATCACTCTTCACGCTGAAGACGAGAGGAGCCGTGCCATCTGGCTGCGTGTCAAAATAATATCATTTAATTTGTTACATGATTAAATGGCTTCTTTTCACTGGGAAGCTCTGACTCCTAAAAAGTACTTCCAGGCTCTATGTATCGTCTGCCTCTCGCTCGCTGTGTTTCCTACACTACACTATGAGTTTTCTTTGTCCTGTTGTACACGACAAAGCGATCACTCTTTGTCTCCCTCTTCTTTGTCTAGTTCTGACTGTCTTGTCTCAGGCCATTTTCAGACACTGGCAGGCTAACCTTCTTTTACACAGGCTCACATTATTAGGATCCTAAATACAACAAAAGGCCCACACAATATAGAGAGAGAGGCGCATTGGAAAGTGTAAGAAAATGGAGCAGGCTTCCATTCTTCCAGTGACTCGTGCCTGTCTCCTACATGAATAAGAGGCATGGCTAAACGTGCTGCATAATTTGTACTTTTAATGGCAGAGCCTTCCATTCCTGTGACATGACTTAATCAATAACCAGGCCTGTCGCAGTCTCAGCCCAGACTCGGCTGGCGTTTTATTAATTTTGAACAGGCACACTAACTAGGCGTCTGCTAGCGAGAGGCATTTCACACAGGATAATAGGCACCCTGGATTGATAGGTTCATTCCATGTATGCTCAAACCCTCATCCCTCTCTTTTCCCCCTATCTATCTCTCTACCCCCTTTATTTCTCTCTCTCTTCCCTTTCTTTCCCTCTTTCTGTCAAAGAGTGATTTAGGAAGTACTATGGGACGCTTGTGTGTGTGTATGTATGTGTGTGTGTGTTTGAGAGTTTGTGTGTGTGCGTGCGTGCATGCGTGCGTGCGTGCGTGTGTGGTGTCGCTGAGGGAGGAGGGAGAGATGGATAAATAAAAAGGGAAGAAGGGATACATAAAGAAGTGAAAGAAAGAGACTGAGGTTGTGGACAGAGTGTCCTGTCTAGATAATAGAGAGCCGTGACCTACGGTGTCCACAGTATTGCAATATCCGTTCTCAGGGGACCAGAAAACACACACACCACACACACCACCCACACCACACACACACACACACAACCACACACCACACACACCACAACACACACACACACACACTTATACTTACACCTCAGGGGTCAAGCCTTTTCGATAACACACATGAGTATCCACAGTTAAAAAAAGAAGATGGACTAAAATGCACAGCCCATTCAGAATAGACACACACAGTCTCACATGCAGATTAAATATGCACAGAGAGTACATTAGCCAGCCAGTCACCTTGATCTGTCCCCCTTTGACACCAATCAATTGAACAATTTTCACACCAAGAATGACATCACTTGAAAAGAGCAAAGAACAAACAGGATGACACACAAGACAAAAAAAACTGAGTAGTAGTTTGGTTCAATGATTTGGGCATGTGAAATTTAGCTTTAAGTTCTAAGATCTGTTCAAATGGTCTTAGTGGTGTGTGTGTGTGTGTGAACGCATACTGAACGAGTTCTCCAGTCTTTCACGAGACAGAATTTCTTCATGGGATGACAACATGTTTTGTTGACATCATCACCTAATTTCATGCTAAAACTCCCATCTACTCTGTACCGTTCAAGTATCTCATCAAAATGAGTAATAATGGGGAATGTGTACTGATTTGTTACTAATATTACGGATTTTGAAATAAGCTCACATGTGCCTTATTGGTCTTCTTAAACCTGCAAAAACTGATTTTGTTGTGTCACTTGAGAGCAGCAGAAACAAGTTATGAACAAAACACTGACATATCACCTTTTAAGTTGATAAGCAACAACATCATCCAGTCGTGTTTGGCTAACTGGTGAATGGAAGTCTAATGTTCAATCTCTTTTTGCACTGTTTTTGGCCTCTATCAACTTTATAGGGAAATATCTGGCTCTTTAGCTGCTAAATGCTCCACTATGTCCACCAGCTAGTCCCTAACTGTGTCTGTCTGCTGTTTGGTGCTGAGCAGGTGGTGTGCAGTGAGCTTTTAGAGCTTTTGACCGTAAACAGCTGCCTTCTACGAATGACAACAACGTTTTGAGAGCGGTAAGAGTGAACCAAAACAATAAAAGTTCAGGTTGGACAGATAAACAATGAGCTGAAACTCGCTATAAAGCTTCCTAAAGCCAGTGGCAGCTGCAGATTTAAGACCTAATTCTCTGTAGGTTCATCATACGAGCAACCACTTTCACATTGTCAGATTGTCTTCTGACACTTGCTAACATCTAAATGTTGATTATTGCAGCTTTAAGCATTTCAAATAACATAACTGTAGGTGTCTTTAAATAATAGCACACATTGAACAATATATATAATCTATATATACCATTATATATCATTTCAAGAATCAAAGAAGCAAACTAATCTTTTAAATGGTCAAAAAATAACTTCTTCCCTACTTCCTGCTATATGTCACTTTATTACTCTTATCTCGTCGTGTGGCCTTGACAATCATCACATCCACAATAAGCACAAATGCCTCCACTGCTGTAGACACTGTGTTTATCTCTGACCAAATACAGCACGGGACTGCTCAAGATGAGGGTGGAAAGTTCCACCCTCATCATGTTTGGCCAGTTCAGATTGCAATACCTTGTGTATTTGTGCTTGGAGGGCTAAAAGCAGAGAACTAAACATTTAGCCCCTGACACGGGCAAGCCTGTGACTCATCTTGTTGATAGGCCTAGGGAAAGAGGGAAAGACAGATGGATGGAAAACAGCAAGGCGG